>NC_081550.1:20759827-20825386 GCF_901000735.1 Corylus avellana | reverse complement strand
TCTAAATTATGGAGATGGTTAAAAATATAGTGAATTCTATTATTTCTCTTCTAAAAAAGCTTTTTAAAGAACAATATACACGTAGAATTGGGAGAATCATTGGAGGAATCGTAGCATTTCTCTTATCTTTTTGGATCAAGATGATTGCAGGATTTTTATGCTATTGAGATCCAAGTCTATAATTAGGAAGAGAAATGCTAGGGGTGCTAAATTTTTTATTAAGAGATTGACACTAAAGTAATGTGAAATTTATTTGTTGGTACCCATAGTATTTCTCTTTATTAATTTTTTAACCATATTCAATAAATAAACTTCATATTATTTTGACATTTATCTCTGATAAAAGATGTAATACCTCCAACATTTCTAAATTAGTAAATGGGCTCAAATAAGTTGTCGAAATGTAGGACGCAACACTCACCCAAAAAAGGAAGGTTGAGCTACCACATTTTGTTAAACAGATTAATCCAAGCAAGCCTAAGCCTATATTGTTCAAACCCAAAAGGGCACAGCATTGAGTGATACAGTGCAGGCATTTAAATGATGATAAATACTCTATCTTATAATTTTATTTTACTTTTATTTTATTGGGTTAATGTGATAATGTCATCAACCCTTTTTATCCACCTGTACAACTATATTTTAGTCTCCCAATCAAAGCTAAGTTACAATGAGTTTCCTTTGTTGATTGTAACACTCCACATAATTATGTGACAATTATTTTAAAAATAAATATTGGTTTATAAGTTACAAAGATTTTTTAATTTTTTTAAAGTATTCTAAGTGCAAAAATTTCCCTAAAATGTATGTACTTTTATACCCATGTGAAAGTGATCAACAAAAGATGTTTTAAAATTTAGAAATTACACTCATCGAATGATTGATGTTACCATCAATCAATCGATACATGTGGCTCACCGAACGATCGATCTAAGGGCCTTTAAAGAAATTTTTAGGACCATGTAGTATGAGAGGGCTTTGTAAAAGGATCTTAGATAAACCCTAAATCCTATTTTCGCCATTGCAAACACTAAAACCCTAGAGTGAGAACGATAGAGGAAGGATGAGAGAGAGAGAGAGAGAGAGAGAGAGAGAGAGAGAATTTCTTGGAAGCTTTGCTCGGAGAAGCTCTACCATTGTGTTAATCAGCTAAACCCAACCTTTAACTTCAATTTTTAAGGATGATTTCATAATTTATTTTCATATCTAATTATGCTTAGTTTTTCTAATCACATGAGTTAAAGTTAGTCTTTGTATTCTAAAAGGTAGATCCTTGCATGATAACCTTAGATCTTGAAATTTTGATTTCGCTTTTGTATCAAACAACACTAGAACACATACTAATCCGTGTTTTAATGCCTTTTATCTTGCATGGTTAGCAAATGGGTTTTCAATCATGTTAATAATAACTTAACAACTTTCATTATTAAGAATGTATGAAGATATGATTGATGGTAATGATTGTGCATGGTAGATGACATGTATTAGGGCTTTTGTAATGACTAGGAGCTTGGTTATTGCAAGAGATTAGGGTTTTGTAGTTAATTATAAGTTTTAAGGGGATCAAACATTAGATCCTCGAGGAGCTGAACATTCAATGCAGAAAGTGGATAATTAGGGTTTTATTGCATGGTTAGGGTTTTAGCCGCATGATTAGGGTTTTATGTGTAAGATTAAGATGATTCGTGTGCTATATGTCTAATATTATGATATAATTTGCAGTGATGTGAGCGTAATATGTCTGAGATTGAGGTAAGTAAATGCTTACAAAATAATTAAACTCTTTTAATATACAAATGCAACATTTCTCTTACAAATTATGAGATGTTTTGTATGTGCGGTTTACTTCATGAATTACGTTATGAGCCCAATTTTTTCATCGAATGATTATTGCAAATGCTATATGATTTATAATAATTGAACATATAGTGTGGATCATCAGATGGTATGCACAAGTGTATAAAGGCTTAACTCTATGCTAGTCTATAGTTAATAGATTTATATTTATTGTTTGGCCTTAGATCCAATGGTTGTATAATGTGATCGGCGCAACCATATATGGTTGGTGATCACTATAGACCAACATTATTAATACTTTGCTAAGAAAATAAGTTTATATCGGTGCATAATTTCTTGACGCATACTTAAGAACCAACCATATTCTCCTTTTCACCGGCGCTTGGGTAATTATGTATAAGTTTTTAAGCACCGGCGTCCCCAGTACACAGTCTTCAGCACAGTAAAAACACTAGCGATTTATATGCGCCAGATATTTTTCTGTTGAATATTTGATATTTTGTGCAATTTATTTGTCTAATCCTTGTGTCAACGAAATGCCGGTGCAGGTTATTTGTGCATTTTATTTTCCTATTTAATTAGCGGGGCCTAATCCTTTTATCATGGCATGTTAGAGTGTTCAAACGCTGAGTATATATACATGCTTACAATGCTATTGTGACATGAGTTGGATTGTAATTAGGTATTACGTGGCATGAACATTAAAAAATTAATAAAAGCATGACAAAATGATCTATTTGATCATAAAACTTAGAAACCTTATGAAATAAATTTATTTAAAACCTTATGAAGCGATTTCATTAAAACTTATGACAAAATGACAATTACTAACTTGACAGGTGCCTTTTGTTCATATTTTTTACAAGACTAATGGAGACGTAGGAGTATATACTAGTTTGAACAACATAAAGGCTTTCTTTTAATTTTGTTTATTATAATATATATTATTCATACAATAATAGTAAGACATAATATAATATTATTTAGTAGGTTTTTTATATAATTGTCATACAATTTAATAATGTGGTAGTTAAAATAAGTTTTTGGATCAATACTTATTAAAAAAAAATTTAAAATTAAGGTTTAATTTTTACTGTTACGCCATTCTAATTATATGACAGTTAGATAACAGTATTCTAAATAACATTTATATGTCTTTTAAATATTAAAGAGCTTGAAGCTTGGATTACTAAACTGAGACAGTTGAAATTGAACTCCAACACTAAAATCGTTATTTCACCTAGGGGTGCAAAGGCGGGCGGTTAATCGCTATAACCGCCAACCGCCTAACCGCCTAACCGTTTAACCGCATTAACCGCTAACCGCTTAACCGCCATAACCGCCTAGCGGTTAGCGGTTAGCGGTTATTGGGTCTACTAACCGTAACCGCTAACCGCTAACCGCCTTTTTATATAATATATTTTTATAATTATACATATAACATAATCACTTGATCATTAAATCATAATTTTTTTAAAAAATAATTAAATCACAATTTGAGTATTAATATATTATCACTATAATTTATATGATTATATCATATAATCACTTGATCATTAAATCACAATTTTTTAAAAAAAATAATTAAATCACAATTTGAGTATTAATATATTATCACTATAATTTATATAATTATATCACATGAGATTGATTATTAAATCATTTGATTATATAATAACAAATTATACATATATAATATGACATAACTCATAAGTATACTAATTCATACTAATACAACAATTAAATATCTAGAGACTTATTTCCAATGTATGTTATAAACCTATAAGTCTATATAAGTCTACATATGTATATGAATAATATAAATGTATAATATCAATAGTTAATCATATGATTCAATGACAATTCAAATACTTTATTCAAGACTTCAAGTGAATCATATTATTAATGTACAATGATGATATGATTCGTATAATATCAAATTCAGTAATTGACATTGGATTAAACAATGACCAATGTGTTACTTATAAACATAATTTAAGTATTAATGTATTATCATTATAATTTTAGTAATTTACATATTATCACTATAATTGATATGATTATATCACATGATGACTTGATCATTAAATCATATGATTATATAATAATAAATAATACATATATAATATGACATAACTCATAAGTCATAAGTCTACAAGTTAATCATATAATTCATGTACAATGATAATCACAATTGATTCAATTGAATTAAACAATATGTTACTTATAACTACAAGTCTACAATTTAATTAAAGCATTATTAGATACTTTAGGAATTTAGGATTTAGGAGTTTGAACATTACCATTTACCATTAGATATTAAGTTCAATTCAAAGAAAAAAGATTATAAGTAAACATGATAAGAATTTAAATAATTAATCATATGAATCATATGATATAATTTAATGAGACTATATGATTATATAATATCAAATTAAGTAATTGACATTAGATTCAACAATGTGTTACTTATAATCACAATTGAAGTATTAATGTATTTTTTGAACATTTTTTAGAAAAAGAAATTTAACCATTTTTTGAAAGAAAAAAAAAAAGAAAATTAACAATTTTGAACAATTTTGAATTATATATATATATATATAATTGCATATTGAATAATATAAATGTATAAGATAAATATTTAACTATATGATCCAATTACAATTCCAATACTTAATCAATTATTCATGTACAATGACAATGACAATGTGATTCATATAATATCAAATTAAGTAATTGACATTGGATTAAACAATGTGTTACTTATAACTACAATTGAAGTATTTTTGTTTGTTTGTAAGTGTATAAGATCAACACTTAATCATATGATCCAATGACAATTCAAATATTTATAGCAATTGGGCCCAAGAAGATATTAAAAATACAAGAAAAAAAATGAGGGTAAAAAAAAGCCAAAAAAAAAAAGCCCAATTTTAAAAAAGCGGTTAGCGGGCGGTTATCTATTTCACTAACCGCTAACCGGCCACTAACCGCTAACCGTTAACCGCTAGGCGGTTAGCGGTTGCGGTTAGTAAAATTTACTAACCGCTAGGGCGGTTACGGTTAGCGGTTATTGCCACTAACCGCTAACCGTAACCGCCTTTGCACCCCTAGTATCTAGGCACCGATGGATGGAAACAATTAATATGGAAGCTTAGCACGGCATCCATTTTGCATGTTTTCAGAGACATGGCACATAGCTAACTCTCAAAACACTCAAGACACAGCTTTCTGAAACATTTGAAGTCAATATTGGATATCTCAATAGATGAGAAATCAAACTATATTAATTACAGGACCAAAAAGATTGCCAAAAATCTAAGTCAACAAGGTTTTCAAGTAATCAAACATTTTGGAGTTTGAACATGGTACATGCTCTTAATCTTCCTGGAAACAACCAATTCAGCCACTTGAGATCTTCCTATGTATTAGAACATGGAAAGAGGGGTGAACATAGCATAGTACATTCATTTTTCACAGCCTCAGCAAAACGATTCATTTTGGAATGAATGGACGGACGTTAGAAAATTGGGAGAAAATGTAACGTTCTGGGTTAATTGAAAAGGTGTCTTAAATCCCTCTGTTATATTTTATCATCAAATATAGTCTCGACGACCCATTATTTATGTTTTGGCCCCTTGACGAGAAATTTTAATTCCGTCACTAATGAAATTGA
Source organism: Corylus avellana (assembly GCF_901000735.1). Lineage (NCBI taxonomy): Eukaryota > Viridiplantae > Streptophyta > Magnoliopsida > Fagales > Betulaceae > Corylus > Corylus avellana. Next base: position 20,819,913 of record NC_081550.1, on the reverse strand, counting down.
TGGTTACCAAACATGAGAAGTGGGTGTAAAGTGTATTAATTTGGTGTAACCAATATTAATGGAGAAGAGATTGTGCATTGAAAATTTAAGAAAAGGTGGATTAATTATTGTGGGCTTAACTTCTTTTTCATGTCTTCCTAACCTCTACAGTTCTACCAATGTATTTTAAGACCCCCAAGTAATGTCAAATTCTCAATCTTACACTCAATTACGCACATATCTAGGCACCGACCGATGAAGACAATTAATATGGAAGCTTAGCACGGCATCCATTTTGCATGACCTCAAAGACATGACACATAGCTAACTCTCAAAACACTCAAGACACGTAGCTTTCTGAAACATTTGAAGTCAATATTGGATATCTCAATAGAAGATGAGAAATCAAACTATATTAATTACAGGACCATAAAGATTGCCAAAAATCTAAGTCAACAATGTTTTCAAGTAATCAAACATTTTGGAGTTTGAACATGGTACATGCTCTTGATCTTCCCGGAAACAACCAATTCAGCCGCTTGAGATCTTCCTATGTATTAGAACATGGAAAGAGGGGTGAACATAGCATAGTACATTCATTTTTCACGGCCTCAGCAAAACGATTCATTTTGGAATGAATGGACGGACGTTAGAAAATTGGGAGAAAATGTAACGGAGAGATTTAACACACCTTTTTGATTGACCCAAAGGGTTTAAAAAAAAGAATGAGGGTGTTTTTAGTTTTCATGTGTTTTCTCAGAAATTTATTATACATTTACCCATGTTTTTATTTTGAAAAAAAAAAAAAAAAAAAAAGGGAAAAATAAATAAAAGTTTAACAAACGGAGCTATTGTTGCACACTTGTGGGGAATCCATTACCACCTATGGATGTGTTTCTACTTTCTACCCCCACAAACCGTTATTTTTCTTCTTCTTCTTCTTTTTTTTATTTTATTTTTTATTTTTTTTTTTTGAAGTTGAGAAATATTATATACTGCATTCTATGATGCTAGGCTGATATGACAATGTTGATCATTCTTTTTTAATTTTTCCTTTTAGCAATGATTTATTTAAAAACCGATAATCATTATAATATCAATATGTTTTATAAATAAACATAAATGTATGGAATATAGATGGAGGAGTAAAATGATAAACCATAAATAAATAAATAAAAATTCCGACACTTTTGAAGAAGTAGAGATTTTCGGCTGCCAAAAGTCAGCCAAGTGTCTACTAAGTGATTTTTTTTTTTTTTAATTGAAGAGGAAAAAGTTTACAATGGGGATTATGGATGACCGAATTTGAAGCATTAGCACTAAATTTAGGATGACCGAATCCCTTTATGGTGATACCATCCCTAAAAAGTTAACCTTCCATCCTTAGGTTTTAGTTTTGAATCCAAAAACTAGTTTTAAGACATTAAAATTCAAATATTAACTCATAAAAATTTAGCTAATAAAAAATAAAAAAAAACAACACAATTTTTATTTCAATTTTTTTTTATTATTATTATTTTATTTTTTAGAAACAACTACGTATTAGACCACGTTTGGCTGCCTCAATTTGACAGCCGCCTAGACAGACTCCTTTTGAAGACATAAAAGAGAAATTTGAGTAAAAAACGTAAAACACGAAAATCAAAAAGATAGTTAACCCAAAAGCCGAGAATTAACAACATTTTTGGAATTAGAAATCATTTTTTATGTGAAGTTTAAATCTCGATGAACGGATTCCAAGGCTACCCACCACCCACCCCCAGCATTTTTGGATGAATACTATTAATTGTGAAGTTCAACTTTCAGCATGCATGTGGTCCGTACAGTCAACAAGAGGACAATTTCACCACATTTTATTATTATTATTATTATTATTATTATTATTTTATACACTTGAGAATATTGTGTAGCTATTATACCCAGCAGCTCCCTGCCTTCTTTTTTGTCATTTTTCTTTTCACATAGTTTTATTTTGCTATGAAGAAATTCCTTTATTTTAGTCTATTAAATTAATATGTCCCCTAAAAGTATAATAGAATAAAGGGTTCATTTTATGATTCAAATTATTATTATTATTATTTATTTTTTTGCTTTCAACTTCCAGAATATCAGGCCCAAGGATGTCAATGGGCCAACCAAGCCGACCAATGCCTGGGTCAGTGGATTAAGCCCATAAGATGAGCCCAACTATCATGTATCCAGACTCCCAAGACAAACTCCAAGCTGCATCCTCGTTGGTCCAAATATTCAGTGGACACTGTTTTGAGCCCGGTGACCAGTAAATGCAGTTTAAATGGTCATAAATAAATTTTGTTCTGGCTTTTGGGCTTTTGAGTGCACAAGCCACAAACTCTCTTTGTTTTGTTTGTTTTTTTAGGCAAGATAAATTCATTACAAGAAAAGAAAAGTACGCTTGGGTTCCATACAATAAAAAGGAAAGCAAAAGAAACCAAAAATGGGCTTCAATAACTTCTTATTAGTCCAAATAATTGTGTTGTAGTTCATGGGACAAAGTGACAATGCATTATAGTTCATGATGGCAAAGTAACGCGAAGTGACGGATTGACCGTCTGAGTTAACGACTTTGACTGACAGAAAGGGGTTTTGAGCACAAAATGATAGTTTATGGAAGCAAAGTAGTACAGTTGACAATTCATAAAAAAAGTGTCAAAGCGTTATAATTCATAGAAGCAAAAAGTAGTTTTCCAGGGTATTTTTATTCTCACATTCTCACAACAAGAAACAGTCGAAATAGTTGGAAGTAATGAAAAATCCCAAATATGAAATGGGACCAAAAAAATGGATGTCGTCATATAACACAACAACTAAAAAACAACAGAAGGAAGAGGTACGTAAGCCCCACTCCTCCTTTCAATACTTTTTGCGATCCCCAACAACAAAAGCATTCCACAGCAGCACTCACTCTTTCTGCCTTTTTTGGGGCAAAAACAACGAGTCAGTGGGGGTGGGGTGGGGGGGAACCTCTCTAAAGTGGCTTAGCTCAGTTTGAACAAACCACCAAAAAGTCAGTTTCTTCGGCTGCAAATTGCGAAACCCAATAGAGTTTGGTCACCCCACTGCTCGTATGACACCCTTATTGGATTGCTCATCTCATCATGTCGCCTCCCCCTTAATACTATTCACAAATATAGTATACACTATACACAATTAGATTTTCCATTTGCTCCCTCGTGTGTAGTGTTGCACTTATAGAGGGAATTTAGATGTTAAATTGTCCTAATTCAAATCCCACATATAAGACAATTCTTATGAAATTGTTTATCTGAAAATGGTTCAACAATTCAAAATTTATTTAAACAAGTGAATTTAATATAAACTTTCCCACGATGTGATGCCCAAACCAAAATGTTTGAGATCTCAATTCCTTACACAAAAGTGTCATGTTGACAAAAAACAAAAAAATTGCACCCATTTTCTCTTGGTTGGAGCTACCCTCAACAGCTCAACCCTAACTACAATATGGGGGGTGGTCGGGCTACGTAACCACTAAATCCGAGCTGTTTGGTTGTGGCCACTACATGGCACATCAAAGGTAACCGCAATCACCCCTCGAGGTGGCGGACCACCCTAGGCTCATCAATGGCAACTTGATGAGTCTTGGGGTAGTATGTCACTTTAAGAGGCTCTAGTGGCGGTGTAGAGGTTCAATAAGGGAGGCTGGACAAATATATTTTTTAACAAATTGCCCCATCATGTAACTTTTTCTATTTTTTTGAAAGGATAATGTCATATTAGGACAGAAATAATAAAGTCGTAAGTCTATTTATTTTTTAATAAATAATGTTATTTAGTAAACTCCTATACAACTGAATGACATGATTGTAAGAATCAATCCTTAAATCTTCAAAAAAGAAAAAAAAAACTAATCTTAAAACTAATTTTTACAGTCACTGTTACGATCATAGTGTTGCACATAGGTTAAGTTTAATCTTAACCATATGTATATAAGTTATTGAGCACCTTTTACTTGTAAGCTGGTTTTCAATAATGAGTTTTACCCAAAGTTTGTATAATTTGGTATTAAAGCTAGTTGGCCACCATGTTAAGTATATGATAAAATAAGTTGCGGCATAGTGGTCGAGTCACGAAGAAGGCGACCTATATGCCGTATTAAAATGTCTTGCTACTATGTATGAGTATAATATTAAGTCATTGATTAATACTGATAAAAAAGTAGAGTTACCAAAAGAAAAATGACTACCATTATGTCAGTGTCGATAGAGTGAGCCGTCATGAACGTCAGCTGCGGAGTGTAGTAGTATTTTACGATCCTAATGTCCCATATGAATTAAGTCTAATCTTAACCGTGTATATATAAGCTCTTAAGCACTATTCTTTTATAAGCCTATTTTTAAGGATAAATTTTACCGAGAGTTTATATCAGTCACATCGTCAAATTATAAAGGATTCTGCTCAATATAATTACTTTTTTTCTTGGCACTATAGCAGTCATAGATAGACAACTAAAGGGACCCTCTTTTGCTGCATTTCTTTAGCTGCAAAGAGCAGTGTTAGTACGATAAGGCACCCAGAGAGGGTTGCTGCATGTTTGAGCCATTCGCACAAGACAACAAATTGCACAAATTGACTTTACACCGCGCGTGGAAACATATTCCTGAACACCCCCTTTCACCACTTCGCCAGTGCCCAACATTCAAACGCAAAGCCCGCCACCTCTCACTCTCTCCCAGCACTTTTCTCTGTCATGGAACAACAAATTCAAATCTCTCTCTTTTTCCCCCATTGCTTTTTTCTTTTTCTTTTTTTTCTTCTTCTGTAAACTACTACTCCTTTTGCTAGTTGAAAGTTGAAAGTTGAAATTCCACAGACCCAACTCACTGTTTCTCTTTCAAAACTTCATCATGAAGTTGTTATCTTCTTCTTCTTCTTCTCCTTCTTTTTCGTCGTCTTCCTCCTCTGCCTCTTTTGATGTAAACATGTGTAATTCAAAGAGTGCCACTGCCGGGTGTCTCGCCGGCATATTGCGTAGAATTCTCTGCTCTGGTAACCTTCCTACACACCCTTCAGATCAAATCAGAGAAGCTGATTCTGTGGTGTGTGACAAGGATCAAGAATTGAAGGCCGCCAAGGAGTGTATAGAGAGATTCGAGGCCTCTGCCTCGCCAGGGATAGTAGCAAGGCTGATGGGTTTGGATTCGATGCCGGAGATCAACAATCTGTTGCATGCAAGTTCGAAACCGAATTCAATTTCACGTAGCCGATCCTTGAACTCTACGGATCAATTGGCGGGGTTTGATTCAATGCAGGGGCAGCATCGGCGGGTGAAATCCACGTTGTCGTTCCGAGAGATGCCGACATTCCTCGAGCTAGAAAACGAAAACTTTCTTATACTCAGCTTCGAGACTGGAGGTGAGAATAAAGAGTTAAGATCAAAAGGGAAGAAATCTGAAATGGGTTTTGGAGAATTGAAGCAAAGAAGAGCAGAAAGATGTAAAAATGGGGAGAACAGAGCAGAGAGGGTGTCAGAAAAGAAGAAGACGAAGAACAACAACAACAACAAAGGATGTCAAGAAGCCAAAAAGAAGCAGAGTAAGAGAATCTCTGATAATGGCAAGTCTAAAGGTTCAAGTATTACTCGGTCTCCTTCAAAGAACTCCAACGAAAAACCATACGGTTCCCCGGAAGCAGTAAAAACTTCCAAATCCGTTAACCAGAAGGAAGTCTTCCATGGAAGGAAACTAAGTGAGAGGAAAAAAACCAGTCTTTGTGTCGTTCAAAACACAGAATCTGAGTGCAGCTCCGAAGATTCGAGCCCTGTTTCTGTTCTTGATTTTGCCCATTTCCTCACTGATCCTGAAATCCCAATATCAGGTTTGTTACTTTTGTCTTTCTAAAGTAGAAGTTTTTCCATCTTCAAATTTGCAAATTCAAGAACTTTATTTTTCAAAATTTCAGAGTCGAGTTTGGCCGATTCAAAGTCACGAAGGAAGTTATCGCCGGAGCTTGAAAATCACAAGCAGCAATCTCCACGAAAGGACAGTAATCTAATCGGCGATGAGCTAACAACAAAGAAAGTTGAAGGCAAATATCATGGAGCAAAGAAGAAAGAGTGTCAGAGTCAAAACTACGTGGATATGTGGGATGAAATTTCCAGGCTGACTGGAGCAGAGTTGGTTGGATCAAATTGGGTATACAGGGGAATGTGGAAGCATGAAGATATTGGTGCAAGTTGTGAGCTTGAAATTCTTGATCAATTGTTAGATGAATTGGTAGGTCAACTATCTGGACTTCCATGAAAAATTTGAACATGCAAGAGTTATATAAACCTTTGTAAATTTCGCATTGTCAATAAACTCAACAAAGAAATTTTGTTTCATTTTGTTTTTTCTTTTCTAATTCTTGTTTTCCGCTCTCACCATGAAGTGGAATTTGAATATAAGTTCTATGAATCGATAAGTTTTATTAGCAGGGCTAACAACTTTTTACACAACTCCCAAACTCAATTTGAGTTTAACATAAAATTAACGGGTTATGATTAAGAGGTTTATTCTCATTTAATTAAATAGGCGGGGCTATGGTCAACTTATATAAAATTAACGGGTTATGATCCCCGGCTAACAAGTTTTATTAATAGGGCTAACAACTTTTTATACAACTCCCAAACTCAATTTGAGTTTAACATAAAATTAACGGGTTATGATTAAGGGGTTTATTCTCATTTAATTAAATAGGCGAGATTATAGTTGACCTATATAGTTTTAGAACAAACTTTTCCTCCAAACTGGGTTGGAGGAATTTCCTTCAACCTATACTATAAAAGTGACATGTATCTCTTGAACATGTGAGATGCACATATTTTTTTATAGTAGGGATAAAGTTGGAATACATTTTATTAAAAACTCATGTGCATCTCTCATGTTATTAAAAAAATAGGCACATGTCACTTTTATAGACTAGGTTAAAAAAAAAAATTTCAACTCAGTTTGGAGGAAAACAAACTTTGTCCATAGTTTTATACTCATATTTTAATAAGACTTGAATCTGACACACGACATTTTGGGGTTGAATTTTTTTTTACACGAATCTGACACGAAATTAGCAGATTATAATTGAAGTGATTGACCTGTTTAATTAAATATGTCGAGTTATAATTAACTTATTACGACTCAAATTCGACATGCAAATACAAATTGTCAGTTAAAAAAAAAAAAAAACTTTATTATTATTCATTTTAATCTAGTTAAGGTTAATAATTGTTTTTTTTTTTATTTTTTATTTTTAGACGAGTGATGTGACAACATTTTAGTCGTTAGATGCTTTTATTTAAAAATGGAGCTACCCCTATAAATAAGAGGGTTGCCAATAGGAGGGAAGCCGGGGCCAACCAAAATCATTAGTGGCGGCCGCATGTTCCCAACTTTTGATAATGAAACTAGAATTTGAATGATATTAATGTACCTTAATATTTAATCTCATCCTGTTCCTAAGCACATCTCTAATCCTAGTATTGTGTATGTTTTAAGAAACCCCTTTTTTTCCTTAAGTAGGCACATCTGGGAACCCACCAACCCAAAATAATGCTCCACTAGACTAACCAATCATTACTATTCTCATTCAACAACCCCATCATAATTAATAACGTCTCTTTTGCAAACTTAACTGGCAAAATTCAAATAAGCCAACTAAGAGAATGGTTTTGAATATATACTACATAAATATAAATATATCAAAATCTTATTGGATTTTGATCCGTTAGGTTATGTTTGGCAATGGAATGGACTTAAAAAGTCGATCCGTACTGTAGCAAATTTGATTGATGTGAGAGAAAAAAAATAAGAACGTTTTGTATAAAAAAGTGAAAAATTTTGTTTTGTAATTATTTTTTTATTTGAATAATAATAAAAAAAATAATTGATTTGATGTAAAAAAATAAAAATATTGGGTTAATTTTGAGAGAAAAAGTGTAAAAAAAAATTTGAGGTTTTGGGTCATGGGTCTTCTTTCCAATCCGGCCTCTTGCCAAACATAACCTTAGTGATTTTAAAAGACATTTATAGGTGTAAAAAATGAGAGTAAATGTATCATTCTTCTAAATATATATACACGTTGACAACCCCAAAAGTAACCAATAATCTGCAAAAGAGTTCAACTTCATCATCCAAATGAAGTATTCCCAAAATGTTTGGACTACTACAATTTTTACTACAATCCTCTACAAATTTACGTGGCCGTTCATATGGGTGTCATATGGTATATGACGTGGATGAAAACCTTAACTATCAAATTTTGACTGATAAATTTAATCATTTAAAAGTCAGATGAGTGTCACATGAAAATTTACCTAACAAGTCAGTTTGTAAGAAATTTACCTAACAAACTATAAAACAAAGAAAGACGGTGACCCAGTGAAAACTTCAATGTGAGTTGGTAGAAACGTAGAATAATTATATATGCACTTGCCTTCTGTTCTTTATTCTCGCCAGTGTTTAAGCCACTATATCTTATATACCTAACAAGAAAAGTTGATTGAGACACCAAGTTGGGTTGCCAAAGCCTGCCTTTTTTAAGTGCTCAACAATCTCCCCCGTGGAAAATTACGGAGCCAATGAATCTCAACTTTTTTAATGCGTAAAGTAATACGCAATATTCAGAGAATCGTAAAGGTAGGACAATGGCATCAGAGGCAAAAGACGAGAGAAAATGGAGGTGGAAATATGCCAAGCTCCAGCTAGAAAGTTGAGATGAAATTGGCGTCCATTTTCAATTTCAATTGGTTCCAAGAAGATATCGTAGATAAAGGATAATTCATTGGTTTCAAAGAGTAAGAAAGCACCATGGTGACATTAATATAAGAAACATGAATATTATTATTTATCAAAATAACAGCTTGTAATTGATACATAGGTAAAAACCCCACCAACATATAAGATAACCCCATAAATTAGTATCCCTACAAATTCCAATAGCAAAATGAGATATTAAGTTTAAATGGATCAGCATCTCTAGTTTCACTCACGAAAAATACTCAAGGCTTCAGAGATCTTTCTGCTTGGGTAGAAACTAAAATGAAGAGAAGAATGGCAAAACTAAGACCTATTATTGTGAAGAACCTAATAATTGTATGAGCAGAAAACCTTTCATCCTGCCCAACTTCTTTGTTTTCTCCCAATGGGGGGTACATTCTTTTATCCCCCTTGCCAGTTCCTCTATCTAAATATGATAAATATCAATAAAGATTAAAAAAATGGCAAAAGACTAGTTAAAAGGTTATGATAGAAGCAATTTAGGGGTTAAATATGCTTTTATGCCACCAGCTGCTCCTGTTCCATGTACAATTGCTCCACCCAAGCCGGAAGCATCTCTGATCCTCCAGTGTCAAGATGACACTGCTGCTGCTGCTCCTTCTCAAAACCTAACTGCCCAGGTTTCACAGCCGGGGCATCCTTCACCAGGGACTGAACCCAAGAGACATCCGGCTCATTGACAGTTGCTGGCATCGAGGCTGCAGCCGATGCATAACTGCCGCCATTGCTTCGGAACCCAAAAGAAGCAGATTTCCTAAGCTTGTTCAGCTCTTCTCCCTGGAGTCGCCAGTCCAATTTTCCATCAGGGGAGCCCCAATCCGAAAGGGCAGAAGGCATTAGAGAAGCAGAAGCACCAGGGGAAGAAAGGCCAGAATGACCTTTCACAGAACTTCGCTCAATGAAGCTCTGGCTCCGCATTGCAAAAGCAGCTGACCTTGCATTCAACACTGTGGCTGCTGATGCACCAGATGGGTCAACCCCAAATGACGATGATGCCCTCACAGGAGAGGATGAAAGGCTGGTACCATAGCTTGACCGGAGCTGCTGGCTCATGTTCTGGCTCATGTTCTGGCGCATCTTCATCCCAGTAGGAGATTGCAACTGGGATGCTGAGACATCCATTGAAAGTCCCTGTAATTGAGGCAAAAGGGAAGGATCCAGAGATCCAAAAATGTCATCAAGGTTAGTAGCATTCATCCGTCCAAACCTATTCAATTCCCCACTTCGATCAACCGGGGAGGCAGCAAAAGCTGAAGTATTGGACAAGGGACTCTTCCAGCCAGATGGGGAGGAGAGACCAGATATCTCATCCATCAATTGTTGTTGCCTGCGACGTTGACTTTCAAGCCCAAGCAATTCAATGTCTAAATCCATATCTCTAGCACTTAGAGCACTTTTCAACCGACTACCTGGAAGCTGCAAGGTAGGGGGAACCATGCTAGAGTGGTTTTGCCACATGGTTCCACCCATAGGCGAAGTGGCTCCAGAGGGAGTCATGGGTGGTGTTGAATTGGATGGTAACAACATTGATGAAGTACCGAGGGCAAGTGGGGTGATCGATCCCATGTCCAGAGCAGAATTATTGGCTGAGAAAGATCTTGGAGAAGGCACTGCAGACCCTGTGGATGCATACAGAGGGCGAAGCTCTTCTGGCTTATGAGCAAAGAAACAGACCCTTCTGGTGCATCCTGTCTCATCCTTGCAAAGGCGTGTGCGATACTGAGCAGGGTGAAGCCAACACTCAAAAATACCATGTGCATACTCGCAACCATCTCCTTGCCTGCACGACCCCTTTCTGAACTCTGGGCAAGGGACACAACTATAATGGTACTTCCTCGGATCACGCCGCCTGGCATTCTCCCCCGGATGAACAAAAGGGCACTCTGTCCAGTCATGCGAGTAAGCCCTTGAGCAAGGCTTGACCTTGAACGTATACATTCGAAATTCATCAGTGCTATAAATCCCATTTTTGATATCTGGAAGAGAAAGATCAACAGGATACTCTTTCTTCTCACTCCCATCCTTTGAGAGCCGAGGTGTCAAAGCCTCTTCCAGTTCTTGACCTTCCACCATTTCATAAGACAAACAAAAGGGATCCTCAACACAAGTAAAGCCCTTCAGCATGACCTCCAATTTTTTCTTCCTGGGGTTAGAAGTCGAATTCAAAACCAGAGTGATCAAGTCACTGGGCCTTTTTCCATTAGCATCAAGAGCATTAACATCAGCAGAAGCGTCAAGCAAAAGCTTAACAACCTCAGCCGAAGCAGCAGAGCCACCAGCAGCAGCAAAATGAAGTGCCGTGGCCCCATCTGAACCACAAGCCCTATTAACATCAACAAGACCAGTCTCAAGTATATAATTCAACACACCTTTGCTACCAAACATGGCAGCAATCATGAGGGGTGTCCTCTCTTCAAACCCCATCTTCTTTGACCCAATTCTCCTCCCATACCACAGGCTTGCCTCATCAACATCATGACCCTCTTCTTCCACAGCACTTTGGAAACCGATTAAATCATCGCAGGCTGCTAACTCAAGCAAAAGCGAAAAACTAGGTTGCAACCCCTCTCTTTTCTCCAATTCACTCTCCATGACGAAACCTGTTTGAGAAGGTTTCCTCTTAGAACCACTGCACATGGAAATCCCTCTCTTCTCAGACCTCCACAGGCCCCTTTCTACAAAATTTGAAACAAAGACGGCAATCATAAATGCTATTCCAGAATTTACAAAGAAAGAAAAAAGCAAAATTTCAAAGAAACATTCACCCATAGAAAAATAGACACAGGGACACAGAGAGATAAGGCTTCACTTTTTTCAAAAATATTACTTGAAACATGCCAATAAAATGATAAATTATACCAGAAGTTCAGTACATAAACAAATTCTCAATATTTACTCATTTAGCCATAAACTCATACAACTATTACCCAAATTCAGGCACAGGGATAAGGATGGAACAGAAATCTATTAAGAATCCAACAAACAAAAAACCCAGAATTTATATTACAAGCTTTTCCTCCCATTTTCTCAGCAACCAATCACAGAAGCTTAGAATCATCCACAATAACCAAAAAACTCACAAACAAGAGTTTATTTAAACACAAAACCCAAGTATCAACAAGAGCAAGATGGTACCTTTACAACAAGGAATCCGCAGAAGCAGCTGAAATGCTCACAAAAGCCACACCCTTTGGATTGTCTTCCTCTGCCTTAAGGTTGTTCTTATAAGGTTGTTCTTAACTACGCAAACCCACTTAGGGAGGGAGAGAAAAGTAAAGAGAGAAGGAAAAGACAGAGGGAAAGGCAAGACTTTTCCTTTCCCCTCTCTCTTTCTCTCTCCCTCTCTTTTATGGTGGCGTTGGGTCAAAAAGGCGAGCCTACGAAGCTACCTACGCTCCTCTCCATTCCCCATTTTCCATTTCCCCACTGGAAAATGAAACCCAAATGCAAATCAAAATGAAACCCAAATTCGCGAAACCAAAATGAAATTCAAGCAGGCGGGTCCGACCGGTGCATTAATATCTATTGGGCCACCCACTGACTAATAGCCACGTGTCAGTGATCTAGTAGAAACGGCCTCACCAAAGTGGCCGCATGGAGATTCCGGATTGTCACGCCTTGCGCCTTTTTTTGGCCTTGGTGGATGACGTGGACGCACCTGTACCGTCAGTATGTTTTTCCTTAAAAGTTGTTCCTAATTCGTCACTGATGTCTTTTATCGTCACGGACTGTCAACTAAGATTGCAAACAGCTGTAGTATATAGTTTTAATTTGATAGATCATCAAGGTTTTTTAGAATATTCTATCATAAAAGATTATTTCTGTTCTAAATTTATTATAGACTAAAATAGCAAAATGGAAAGAGAGCCATTTCTTTTGGGACGTAGTGTAAACAAAAAAATTCAATCTTCAATAGAAATTTGACATATTAGGTAAAAATATTAGATATAATAAATATAAAAATACTGTATCTTTAATTTAGATCAATCTCATGAACTTTTTAATGAATTCTAACCTAACTCCCACTACTTACCACCGAACTCTCCAAAGCCAATCAAGACAGTAGAATGGTAGATTCAGTGGTTTGATCAATTACTATTTTGTCAATATATATATATATATATATATATATATATAGAATGAATTGTTATATTATTTTTTTGTGTTTTAAATTAAGAAATTTTCTTTTATATTGAAGGGTACAAAACATAGAGTTTACACCACATCATGATCGAAGTTATTGTCAAATAAAAATTCATTTGCCTAAACTTTAAGGAAAATGTTAGGTGTTCTTCTAGTGTTTTTTTAGTGTCCTCCTAACTGTGATGTGGCTTTTAAAAAAACCGTTTAATTTGAGATTATCATTATTAACTTGTAATTTATTGATGATTTTAAAAGTCACATCACAGTTGAGAGAACACTAAAAGAATACTTAGCACTTCTCAAACTTTAAACAAAATATTAAGTTAGCTACGTTTGGGATATTTATTTGTCTGTCATTTTGGAGAAGTGAAGGGTCTGTCAGGATATCAGTTCTGGGTTGGATATTTTTGTGCAATAAACATGGAGGAATTCTTGAACCTATCGCCCTAAGTAGACAGTGTCAGCCAGCATTCGATAACTTCTAGAAGTGTACCAAATTTCTGCCGTGTGATTTGTTTTATATATATATATATATATATATATATTATTTTATATTATTTTTTTCTGGTCAGAATAATCGTCTTCCTTTGAATTTTTATTATCTTTCAGTTTAAGAAACTAATTTCAATTTTTTATTAAAAAAAGAAATTGTTATAAAAAGCAACTTCTCAATCACAGCAGACATCATTGTAATGTGCAAACCTCAATCATTTTCTATACTGAATATTATATATATATCAACCCTTTTGCTCTTCTTTCTTATCCTAATAACATTAATATATGTCATGCTTTTAATACAATCCTGACTTTATGCAACTTCAGTTGAAACTTTCAACTCTCTATATGCCATATAACTCTAAATTGGATCAAATAAACTAATTAAACTGGTATCCGTCTTTAAAGTATTAGAAGATCGCATCATCATTAGTTTCAGATGTCCTTGAAGAGTTACCCACTACTCAAATCTAACCAGCTTTCAAGATATATAGGGTGGCGCTCACAATTTAACATTATGGGTCACTTTAACCAGATATTTTTTAGTAGTATTCCTACTTGAATTTTTCTTTGAATAAATCTTCTCCTTGACAAGTAGGATCTGCCTTTATGATCATCACTTATCTTTCTTGTATGCACCTTTGCTTTTATATATATATATATATATAACAACACCACCATTTCCAGCCAATTTGGGTGTCATGGGTCAGTTCATGTTATTGACAGGTCACTAAGAAGGTGAAAAAACTTTATGAAGTGCTAAAAAAAAATTTAAAAAAAAGTTATCTTTCTAACGAAGATTTGATATTTGTTTTTAAAACACGTAATTTTTACATACATATTTTCAATATATATATATATATATATGAGAATTACTTACTTTAAGACAGATGTCAGTTTATATAAAAAATACATGTAAAAATCATATATTCTAACATGTTCTAAGATCATATGTTAGTATAATATAGTGAATTAATAAAATTTCTTTCCTACTCATTTAAAGAAAAACCTTGCCTAAAGGGGAAAAAAAAAAATCCAATAATAAGCATTAATTCAGATGGGTTTGGTGGATTTTCACACATTATTTCTGGATTTGGTGGATTTTCTCATATCCAGTGCCCCAATTAATAGATACACTGACCTATTAGATTAGATTGTGTAATTAGATATCGCGATACAATCATATCACACCTCAATTTTTATTATTATTTTTTTTTTTTGAATAAATACCGATCTTATTCAAATAAACTTGAGAGTAATAAAACATCTAGAGCCAAAGCTCTAAACACTAAGAGCATAAAACTCTAAACAACAAGAGCAGATTGCTCTAAAAAAATTACATCATGAATAATATCTGAGATCTCTTCCATCCAAATTCTAGAAACACCAATATTTTCCAGTACTCTTGCCAAGCCATGAGCCGCTTCAATTAGGTAATATACAAGTTCAAATATAATAAAAATAACTATTTAGGATAAAAACATCATCGCCAGGTTCATGAAACATATTTTTCTTCTCAATCTATTAAATTAGCATTTATTTTTAGTCTATTAAATTGACAACTGTATTTAGAGCATGTGATTTTCACATGATTGAAAAACAAAGAAATTATAGGGACGAACTTGAAAATTGTAATTGGAGAGAGAGAGAGAGAGAGAGAGGGATTTGAAGTTTAGCTCAAAGACAAAGACTAAATGGATAAGCATAAATACTTCAAAGGACGCTCCCCTTTCTTGTCCCCTTCTCTCCGTTTTTCTTGAGCTATTGGGGCCATTGTGATGTATGATTGATAATCGCAACGGGTCAAACATTTTGAACGGTTGAGATTACATGTCACAAAAGGCCAATTGACTCCGACCCTGTCAAGCTTTAGAAAAGTCGACGGTGTGCGATCCGTTCCAATACCATCCCACAGAAAACACAAAACGACATTGAAGATGGCATATAAGATATGGTGGAGTCACTGGAGTGGGACATGTGAAAATAACACTCACGCAGTATAGAGGTGTTTGGTGTCGTTTTCATGGTAGGAAAAGAAGGCATTCGGTGTCGTTTTCGTGGGTAGAAAAAAGAGGCATTTGATTTCCCACGAGTCGCACGACCATATGACACCCTATTCGGCCATCACTAGACTCTCATTAGTCATTAAATGTTTGGAAAAAATAAAATAAAAGGTGTTTGGCCCGTCTAATGGAGAAAAAAATCAAGTAGGTGTTTACCCTAATTTGATTGAATAGCTCATACGTTTAAAATCGCACTTTGGACCTACAAAACCAATATGTCTCATACCCGCTTTCTATTTTTCGGAAAGCGATTTCTTTTTATTCATTGATTAATTCAAGGTAATTGTAGCTTGCTTCCCATTTCAAGCGCTAGTGGTAGAAGATAGTCGCCGAAAGCAAACTTCCGGGCTGGGAAGGAGCCAAAAACAGTGAGTCCCCTTGCAATCTTTCTAAACCCTATATTATAATATTAATAAAGACACCTTAGCCTAGCAATGGATAACCCTGATTAGGGTTTGGAGCTTGTAATGAATACACTTCATTAAGTTTTCTAAATATAGGCTGCATTTCCTTCATCTCTACATTTTTTTTCTTGCAATCCCTATTCAATCAAATCAAAAGGAATTGCTTTTGCATGTATTTTGAATTAAGCAAATTACTAAATTATTATCATAATCTTCTTCATTAAACCTCTGTGAAAAATGAGCATTTAAAAGCTTAAACCTTGAGGCAGGCAAGTGTACAGCTGAAAGAATAGAAAATTCCTCCTTTTTTGGGTTGTAGATTGTAGTGGAATGGAACCAAACCACTAGGAATCCATATACTGAGTATAAACAGGAACCACCCCAGGAATCCATGAAAAGCTAGCTGTTCCAAGTGGTATGTGATAGCAACCCCACTATCAAAAGCAATTGGTTTTTTTAATTTTTCTCTTCAAGATTCTTAAATTCGAAATAAAAGGAATTATTATATATATCCTATGAAGAAATAGTGCATATAGGCTCAGCAAAAACAAAAAACAGTGACTAAGAATAAACTAAACTGACTATTTGAGTTGTCTTACTCGGACAGGTGGATCTCATTTAGACTTTCTCACAATGTGCTACCCAGACAACAAATTGTTAGAGTTGTCGATCCGAACTCTTGAGCTCTATTTAATATCATGATAAATCACTAGTTATCATAGGCATAATCACTCTTGCCTTTTGGGGTCTTGGTCCGACTAAATTTTAAAAATACCGCAAAAAATTGAAAATTTCCCCTAAATTTTATGTATTTTTATAAAATAGACCATAAAAATTAATTTTTTAAGAGAAACTTCATTTAACCATCATGAACTTTCATCACATAATTTACAATTATCTTCCTAAACTTCAAAAACTCTCAATTTAGTGTATTCATCTTTCAATTTTTTTCAATTTCACCCCTCCATTAGAATTTTTCGTTAAATCCTAATAGAGAATCGCCGAAAATTTCAAAATAGTTGTTTTTTTTTTTTTTTTTTTTTTAAATGTAAGAATTTAGGCTTTGCCTAAAGTCGTTCAACCAGATTCTCATGGTCTTTGTCACAACTGGATAAATCTTCTTGTTAATATCGTCGTTGTTGGCATCATTGTATGACTAACTCCAGCACATGAGACATGAGTGCCCCACTGACAACCCCATTGCCTACTTACTTTAAATCTCCATCTTTGAAGCTGTTATATCTGTTCCACTCAAACTCTAACCCTAAAAACATTTCTCTAAATTACCTTATTTGATCTAAATTGTTTCTTTTACTTTTGACTACTTTGTTTGTACGAAGTACAATGTTAGCTTTGCTTTCTAGATACTGACTGCTAAAGAGAAAGAAAATAGTTTAAACTTGGCCCGGCCAAGCCCAAAGGCGACCCATTAGCCTCGACGCATGGGAGCTTCCGAGAAAGAGTGTTGCAGGAGATAATTGTCTTGACACCTCACCTTAATTGTTTTTTACATTCTCGACGGGACATCAAGGAACAACTACACCATAGTTACAATACCCAATTCACAACTTGACATACAATAATATAATTCGATACTACTACCTTATTCAAGCTGTATTATATCAGCGGACGACACCTGACAAGAGACATGCCCCATCAAATTTAGTAATCAAACATCACACCCAGCCAAGATGCTGAAAAAAAAAAAAGGTTTATAATCAGACTCATTTCCTAGAAGCTCCCCGGACAAGTCTTTTTACTTACCCAATTCCTTTAGTTGCTGGATTTCGATGTGTCGTCAAAACTAAACCTAATCCCACGTGGTAAACGAGGGCATAGAGTAGAAAAAGAAGAAGAGGAAACTTGATGGAAATCACCAGACGCAAGAGGCAAGGGAGACAAGACATTTCTAGTAGTACTAGAAATGATGATGTTGCACGATCAAGCTTCGGTTGATCCTACTTGATTCGTACAGTATAGCCAATCTTTTTTGTGCTGCATTAAAAATGTGTTTGTTTAACCTTTAAGGCAGGCAATAGGCCGGCGGTGTAGGATACCTGACCATTATTGTCATCTCTGGTTTTGGCAATAAACCTACAAAATAAGAAGGAGAAGTGACGAGTCATGACTAAATTGGAAAATAGAGCAAGAACAGCTACAGCACCAGGACGTGCAAGGTTTGCGACATGACATTTTACATGCCCAAAACAGCAATGACATCATTGCTTAGTTCAGCACTTCGGTTGGGTTATGAGCCATTACTGTAACACCCTTTAACCAGCGCTCGCAATCTTTTTAAAGTTGGAAAAATTTTACTAAGGATCCTTAAACTTTTACTCATTTTAAAATATTTTTCATAAACTTCAAAATCTCTCAATTTAGTCTCATGAACTTTCAATTGCTCTCAATTTGAACCCTTCTGTTAATTTTAGCCGTTAAAAATTAAAAAAAGACCAAAATATTCCTAATTTTTGTTTTTTTTTTTTTAAAATAAAAAAACGTTTTAGAAGTTGAAATTTTATATAAAAATCAGGAGTATAAACGTCATGTGACTTTTAAAATTTGACGGAGGGGTCCAAATTAAAAGCAATTGAAAGTTCAGAGGACTAAATTGAGAGATTTTGAAATTCATGGGGATATTTCAAAACGGGTGAAAGTTTGAGGATCCTTAGTGAAGTTTCTCCTTTAAAGTACTAATACATATATGACTAGACATTTTTTTAAATTGTTACAAATTATGTCAAATTTATCTAATAATGTCGTATGGTACTTGAATCCCGCATTATAAATGACTTATTAAGTGGCAAAAGGATTTTCTCCCGTTCAAAATGAATGGGAGAATATTCAGTTATATTATATCACAAGGGTAACATTGTCATTTTACATTAAAAAAAAATTGATACTCTTCTGTTCATTGCATGGGAAAAAATATTAGTCATACTCAACTTTATATGTGATTTTATAAAATATTAATTATAATTTAACTAATATTTTAGAAATATAGTACATTAGTCAACCAAAGTCTGCCCTTCCCTCACCTACTCCCCCCCCCCCCCAACTTGTTTTTTATTTTCCTAAGCAAAGTCTGATTTCTCTACGACCTTTAGTGCTTATCCAAAAAGCCCCTTGGACCAAAAAGCAAGAGATAAATAAATGTTGTCTTCACACGACACGTGGTTTCATTGTTGAGAAACGTCAGGCCCAACAGCAATGCAGACCCCCACAAATACAATGGTGGTTTGGGATACCTGCAAATTTTAAGAAGCCAATAGGCTTCGTCATGGGCAGCTAGGTCAACTGATCCATAATTGTTTTGGGTGCAAAGTGAATTGTTTCAAGAATGGAGAGAAACTATGGGTGAAAAGGATATGTAAATTTTGTGAAGAGATTGAGTACCCCAAGCATTTTTCCATTATAAACTGTATTGTTTGTAGAACAAGTAGAAAATTATACATTCTGCCATACATGATAGAATACAACACAATGGTTGCACAAAAAATTTACTTGGATTGCCAAACAAGGCCCACTTTCAAATGCCAAAAGCTATATGCTAAAAGCTACAGTATACATATACTTACAGGAAGAGAGCAAAAAAATTATTTTAAATTAATTCTAGCAGGAAGGCACACTCCTGAAGAGTGGTCTTCCAGAAAAGAGCCTTCACAAGTGACTAGTTTAACAACAGACTGAGCAGAGGGGTGGTACTTCTGCTGGGCTTCGGCAAAGCTCCTGCAGAGGACCTGTTCAACCCATTCCTCCACTGTTCTATTCTTCTCTGATAACCAAGCAGCTGCAAGTATTTGCACCATAACTTTGTAATCAATCTCCAGCATAACCTCTGATCCAAATGTCCTCTGAAATTGGAGGCTAATATCTTTCATTATTTTTCCAGCATGTGCATCAAAATCAAATGGTTTAAAGACCACTTTTTCGTCTACTTGATCAAACAACTCTTCCAACCAAGCTTCCGAGTTTTCGGAGATGGAGTCACTGTCACAGTCTCCATAATTGATGTTCTCCTCCACCTCCTCCTCCTCTACAGGCAGATTCAAATCCAAATAGGATCTGGACACCTTTTGCGCTCGTTTCTGTGCCCAAAAGGTTTCCATATCCCCCTCAGAGTCACAGGTCTCAATCAGCTTCCTTTTATTTACAGAGCCAGCATTTGGTGTTCCATTTTTAATTGTTACTCTGACATTCATGCCATTGCTTCTGCTGCCATCCCCAGTAACACGTTCAATTAGTATCTGCATTTGATATCTTTTGGCTTTGAGTATTCTTTCCTCAGAAAATTCCACAGGTTCCTTACTAGGAAGGACAGTTCTGTTGCCCTTCGTGATAGTTGAGGTTATCACAAAGATCGTATTGTTGATGCTGATTTCTCTCCCATGTGAGTCTGCCAATTTACCGGTCTTAATGGCCTGGGATAACCTAGTTTGGGCCAAAGGATCAGCCTTATCTACGTTTTGAAGGAAGACAACTGAATGGGGCTTCTTGCTCAACTCCCCAGCGATGTAATCAACAACAGTCTTTGCTCTAAACTTCACATCATAACCGTCAAGTTCTTGGTGTCCAAACATTGAGTTTGATTGGCAGACCCTGTCTTGGGAGCCAAAATCCGCACAGATCAGGCTGCCAAACATTATCTCAGCTAGTGCTGAAGCAATTCTCCTCTTTCCAACTTTGTCAGGTCCAAGGAAAGTAAGCCAAATGTGTCCTTTGAGACTTGAGCCACCACGCCTTCCATTACCAGATCTGCAGCAGGATACAACTTCACTAATAGAACATATGGCTTCATCTTGCCAACAAACCTTTTCTGTGAGAAATCTCCTAAGGGACTTAAAATCTCTTGGATCAGACTGCCCTCCCATATTAGCACCAGAGCAGGAAGAGGAATGGGCAATACGGCGTGAAGTATTTTCACTCACTGCATCAACCTCATTCGAAATGGAACCTGAAAAGTGCTGAAGACACTCTTTGCGACCTGGTAATTTTGGACTGTCTGGCTCCTGACTGGTAGATGCATATAGTGTTCCCAGCCCCAAATCTGTGGTAACAGAAGTTACAGATGAAGATGATGTGTGGTCAGGGGGCGGACTCACATTGGGCATAGAGTTTGTAGAAAGCCAGGGGTGCTCCATCTCAATTTGCCGACTCCTTGAAACTTTTCCTAATAGCTTAGATTGAATATTAGCATTTTCGGCATCAGAATCCACTGGTAGTTGTATGTTCTGATTTAATGGGACAGGTTTTTTCAAGTCGGTGGGTGTACGATGGCTTGGATCTGCACATTGGCTTCCATTTGGAGATGTATGCGCAGATCCAAAAGGAAAGCCCTCCGCAGATGGAACTTGGGACCAGGCATGGGAAATATCTAATTTAGGAAACTGTTGTACTTGATGGAGATGTTGGCAGATATCGTTCCATTTCTTTTGCAGCCCCAAAATTTTGGCATTCAACATTGTTTCATCATCTTTGGTCTGCACTGAATGAAACACACTCTTACATGAATATTGTCACCACCTAGTTAATGGAATACAGCAAATAGATAAAAAAAAAAAAAAATTAACCAGCAATGCAACACACGTGTTAAACTCTCTGTTATGAGTGTTCGTTTGTGAGCATACACACGTATGTAACACACGTGAGTCATAGAAATTTAATTTTGAAGAGTTACACACCTTTGCCACATTCACTCCCTCGCCTGTGTCAAGTTCAGCCATTCGTAACCACGAAGGAATGCTTTCTGAATGCTGATCAGCGACAGAAATAGTTGATCCTCCCTTCTGAATAACAGCAACATCTTGCTCATACTTTTCAGTGCAAAGTTTACAACGACTAAATGGTTGCCTTGTGCTACTAAATGGATATTTGAAATCTGATGGTGTTGAAAAGAACCCACCCAATGGAACAAAGGAACCCAGCAAGCTGCAAGTATATCATGAGCAGGGAACTGTGAGATCCAATAGGCACCGAAAAGTCAGAAGCTAAATTGTTCATGTTAACCAATACATGTGAGCATTTATATAGCATGAGTTTTAATAGCACTAGCAACTTAAACGCCCCATACACCCTGCATGTGACATATCTACAGTAACTCTGATCTAGCCTTCCCAATAGGAGTTGTAAAAATAAAATCTAAGTATTATTCCTTTAAGCATCATCATCCTCATAACATGACCTCACCTAGGGGCTGCTTCAGCTTGGAAACCAGACACTTATCTCTAGCTAGAGGCAAAAGACAAGTAGAAACAATGGCTACTGTAACAAAATCAAATTGGCTTGACAGAAGCTGGAAACAAGTGCAATGTAACTAATCTCTTATTTGTCATGAAATTTATGGACTGAAGCCCGCTTTATAGGATTGAAAAAAGAGAACACAGTATCTTTAAGCAAGAACAATTATCGAAGTATGGCTGAGCTTTGATACTTAGTACCAATACACAGTGCAACAGTATAATATAGGACTCCATCCAAATTAACCTTGCATGTAAAGTTTACCATGAGCTCATGCTTCTCTGTTCTTCCCCCCTCCCTTCCCCCCTTTTTTTATATCAAGTATTGTTTTAAAGTGAGAGAAAAGCAAGCCTCTTAAGATCTCAACTACAAACATAGGAATGAATTTCATCTCAAACATAAAAGTTTCGAACATATAGAAAGATGAGTTACTTACAAGACATATAAATAATGTATCTAAAAAGCAGCAACAACAACCTAAGGAACATAACCTCTTTATTTCCTAGCATGACACATCTCAAATATACAATAAGAAATCTCACAATATGGTACAAAACAGAGAAAAGTTGCATTCAGTTATTTAAATTGCAAGCCGTGAATCCTGAAATCAATTATAAAGAACCAAGGGCAGTGTACCCACCTGGACTTAGAGCAAAACCCATCACTGGAAGGCTTCGAAGAAGTGATGGTCAAAGGATGCAAATCCCAGTCCTTCTCTATACTCGGAAACCGACCCAAAAGCTTCAAATAAGTCTCGTCCGTCCCCGCCGCACCCATCAACCACAATTTCTCACCGTGAAGCTCCACCAACCTCGTCAACTGCGAGACCACAAAGCTCACAGCCTCACCAAACGCACCGTCTTCGCTCAACGCCTTCAAGTCCCCCAAGCTCACCACAATCCCAGGCCCCAAGCATTGCTCACCCAGCTCCTTAAACCTCAACCCCATCTTCTCCTCGCTCCCACTGCCCTTAACAAACTCTGAAATCTCACTCTCTACGCAGATTACGCTGAGCCCAGAGAGTTCATTAGGCAGAGCACTGCCTCCACCTTTGTTCACACACTCTACGAAGCTCCGAAGCGCATCGACTGCATAGACTCCGACTAGCACGGGGTTCTTCCCACTCTTTCTGAGCAAAACCTGGGCGATTCTTCGAGAATTCTCGTCCCCGGAGACCTCCAATCCGAAACTGCGTCGTAACGGGTCCGAGTCCGTCAAGTTACAGAGGAAAACGGGGGGGCATCGGTTCCGGGGGAACCGAGACACCATAGGCGGGTGGATAATCGCCAGCTTGATATCGCAGCTCCGAAAACCCGCTTCCCCTAATACTCGACTCACGATCGGGTCGTCAAGAATGGAGAGAATGAAGTGCTTGAGCTCGACCTTCAAAAGCGAAGTCGTTTGCTGTGGGTTGTTCTGAAGGATTTGATGGTGCAAGTGAAAGCTCTCCGGGTGGCGCCTCTGGTTGGCCTGGGACCGCTTGATCGCGGCCATGAGTGAGTTCGACACCGGCGGCTCGTCCAGGGACCGGGACGACGATGGCAACCGGTCAAGTGAGACTCCGACCGAGAGCTCTAGTGCTCGGAACTGAAGCCGTGGCGAGTACGCGCTGCAGCGCGCGCGTGCGCATGCCTCCCGGAGAGTCGACGATGGCAAACCCAGTAGCGCCGAGACCGCGTGCAACGACGTAGTCTGCGCGTGACTCCTCCTACGCGCCACCGCCACCGCGTCATCAAGCGCACGCGCCGCCTCCTCCGTCAAGCATTGCCTCGCTGCGCTAACCGGCGTCGGCATCGCCGGCGAGCATATAATAAATATCCTTCACACCACTCTCTCTCTCTCTCTCTCTCTATATATATATATATAAATATAAATATAAATATATATCTCCCCCGAATATAATATAGACAAATAAAAATTTCCAAAGATGGGTTTATTTCAGAAACTTTTGGATAGTTTATTTATTCAGTAGGCCAAGACAAGAGCTAGGCAGTTAAGTTAAAAAAAGAAAAACTCAACTATAAAAAGCGAGAGAGAAAGAGAGAGAGAGAGACACAGAGAGAGAGAGAAACATCGTTTAGTGTTGTAGTTGTTGTCGTCGTCGTCTTCGTCGTGCTTGTTTGGTTTTTGAGTGAAGTGGGTCCGGTGTCATTGGCAATCGAACAAACACATGGCGAGCAGGCACAGATTCTCTAATCTTCGGCTCTATAAAGAAAGATCTCCCTGCTTCTTTGGGTTGGGGCTTTATACTTTTATTGCTCCGGCTGTGTAGACCTTTTTGGAGAGAGAGAGATGCCGTGTCCACTGAACGCAAATGGGCCAACGAGGGCGGTCCCTGTTGGTGTGGGGTCTCAATATTGAGTTTTTTTTTTTTTTTTTTTTCTTTAGAAAGAAATGCCTGCGATAAGTTGGAGGAAAATGGCGCAACTAAATATACATCGTTGGTTGGGTCTCCCGCTCACCCACCACCACACGTATTACGTATTGAGAAATGCTTTGTCTGTCACCATCGGGAACCAAATGGCGTTATCACATATTTTGTTATCGCTAGCTTTTTGTGAGCACTGTTCAAATAATCTCTGAAACTATTTTTTTTATTCAAAAAAATCCCAATAATAAACACTATTTGCTCTTTCAGAGATAAAACATGGAAGAACAGAGGTGTCAAATGTCAGTGCATGTCTTTCTCACTCTTCTATAATAATGATGATAAGCGGCCTATTTGACAACTACATGAACTCTGAGATTAACTTTTCTAGAAACCTTGGTTACAGACTTACGGAAGATTAAGATAAATAACATCTTCAATGTTAATTAACGTGTGAAGTATTAGTTGGTTGTATACGAACCCCAAGCCAAGAGAGCTTGTAAAAAAAAAAAAAAAAAAAAGGAAAATGATCAAACATATAAGAACTTTTTGGGTGTATTAGCAGAAAATTACTTTGATGCTTGAGTCAATACTTGGTTCAAGCGAATGGAGTGTTCAAATGAGGCTCAAGGAAAATGTTATGTACCTTGATGCTTCTCTATGGATCTTCGTTCATGCTCATAGCTTGCACCTTAATTTGTTTTTATTCCATAAACCATTATCAAGCCATGTCATGAGCCTTTAATCAAAAAGTTTAAGCTTATAAGTTTGTGTTCAACAATGTTATATTAATCACTCATACTTCTTATATCTTTTTACTATGAGATTGTCATGACTATGATTTCCCATGAATGTAATTTTTCTGAGACTCATGGATCTGCTTTCCTAGGTCGGTGTGGCATGTCCATGTTATTAGGTAGGCCTACATTGTTTAGCATCCTATCATTAAGTGGGGGTTATTTTTGAGTTAATCAACATGTTTTGAGGATGCTTTTTTATTTTTGGTTTGAGTAAGTGTTTTGACGTGATATAATTTATGATGAATATTGATTTGGTATTTTTACATACGAGTGTCTAGTGTTTGTTTGAATTAGTTGTTAATATTTTTGTTTGTTATTCGAGAAAATGGTTTAGTGCTTTTTAGGTTTCATCTTTTATCAAACTACTCATAGCCTCATATAACTTATCAAACGACTCCTAAAGGGTCCCATTGTTATCAAATAACTCATTCTATGCCGGTTCCATTAACTCTTTAATTATACCGAGTGATATGCTACTATTAAACCATAAAATATCTAATAAAAAACAAACATGCATGCAGAATGCATGTACCATGTCAATGACACATCAATTATTGAACTTTATAAAATGCTATCAAAGGAGTAGTTGCACATTTATTTGTTCTCAGAACACATGGAAATGGCCACCCCTCTTCACAATATAGGGGTGGTCGCGACCACCTCTCTCACAAAAGATGATTAGAATGGCACGTGGCCACCATCCTCAAGAAATGGATGAGGTGACTACACCCTTTCACATCGAAGGGTGAGGGATCATGTGGCCCTTCTACATTATAGGATGATATAACATGTGTGCTATTAAATTTGTATACTATGAAATAAATTATGAAATAGATCTTCTCTATTTATTAGAATTAAGATGAAATAAAAATGTTTCAATTCAATTTATTAAACTAAAACTTGCACTCATAGTACGTGATGAGCGGTTCAAATTATATTTCTATCAGCTGCTGCCACCTTTATTAATTAATTAATTACTTAATTAATTAGTAGTAACTAAGCTCTTGTCGAAGCCTTGGGAGGCTTTTGATGGAATTGACGTTATAGTACCACAAAAATTAAAACAATATATATATGTGCTGCCACGCAACAATCTAGACAGCTTTCAAAAGGAGGTCCACGTCTTTGAATGCCTTTTGTGCGATTGGACATGTCGTGACAGGCGGGTGGCTGTAAACAAAGCGGGAACAAAACTTTAGGGGAAGAAATACAAAACTTTGTTATTTAAAAGATCAAATATGTATATGTCAATTAACAAAATAATATTTTAAATTAATACGAAATTTAATAAAAACTGTCAATAATCATAAAACAGAATGTTTGTGGTAAAAACTTTTGACATTAAATGTCATAAAATAATTATTCTTATCTTTTTTTGTTTGAAGTGATAAAAGAATTGCAAAGATGTTATTTTTATAAAAAATAAATAAATAAATAACGCTTGAATTTTTATAATTTTGTATTTTATATTTTTATAATAAAAAATAGGTAATATTTAACAGAAATTTTTAACCGAAAGAAATTGAAAGTTGAATACATTTAATTGATAATTTATGAACTTTAAAAGTGTATGTAAAAGTTGATAAGAGTTTTGTGAGATTTTTCCTAAAATATCAATAATATAATGCTCTTGCATCACAAAGCGTAAATCATAGCAAAAAATTACGAGATTATAAAATCATAAATACAATCAAAATTTTTTTACAATCAAGTACTATTTATGACTTCAGCTTCCACTAAACCATGTATTATAGTGATAAAACAGATCTGCTCTCGACAGACTAGATCTAAGACATGAGTAACCCAAATTTTCAAATTTTATTTTTTGGCCGTGAGAGATAATTTTTGCACCGATCTACTCCTTATCGGCCTAAAAGGTCAAGAAAATAACTCACGTCATCGACCCAATGACCAAGACAAAAATAACAAAAAATGAAAACTAAAAAAAATTAAAAAAATAAAAAATTTCCAATACAAGTAATATCGGGAGAACACGACATCGTAGACATTCCTGAAAAAACACATCTTGGTTGGTGAAGACAAATATAACTAAGTTTGAAAAATTAGATCTACAAATTATATGTAAAACAAAGCTGTCAAAAACAAAGCCTGAAAGATACTACAGAAAAAACACAGAGAAAAGGGGGACAGGGGGGAAGGCCTCATCTTTTATTAAAAATAAATAAATAAAAAATCATACAAGTCTTTAAAGTCCAACTAATGAATTGTCATTTGGACCCAATAAAATGAAGACATATATACAACATGACACCAGGCATATCTCAAATGATTACTATGTTTAGAATTAGTGTTCCAAATCTTCTATTAACCTAAAATTAATAAAAACAAAATTGACTTGTAAATTGTAACTAAGGATAACTCCAAAGCAACAGAGAATCGTCTGTAGCTCAACAAATGGCAGTCGGATGATTAGACCGAAGCCAAATTGGCTTCTTTCTCTCCAACTTCAAAAGAGTGATGGAAAAGAAAGCGTTTGATTTGACTGCCCTTTTCCTTGTCTATTCCCTCAACAATTCATCATCTTTTGCCTCCCCCAATCAAAAAAGTAGATATTTACTGCTTAGCAATAATGACCGAATATTTTTTATTGGAGGAGCTCCACATTTTCCATCCCCCTTTAAAAAGTTTGATATTGCTAACAAAAAAGGAAAAACCAATTAGATATTACATCCTATCAATCACAGCAAAAATGCTCACCACTTTCCTTTTGTTCCTATTTCACCAAAAATGTAAACAGTCTTTGATTCTTTCTTTTAAACAAAATTTAAAGCTGATTGAAACCATCTAATGGAGGAATCAGCTTTTTTCACGTTTATAAAAAGAAAAATGCTAAATATTCTTTTGGTGTCTTTCAACTATAATGTGAGTTTTAAAATTATCGTTGAATTTGAAATTATTATTACTGACTTTTAATCTATTGGTAATTTTAAAAGCCACATCACAATTGGGAGGACACCAGAAAAACACCTTATAAAAAGTAGTAAAATAAAAGGTTAAATCATCTAACCATCTAGGAAATGATGAGATCATTATTGACGGGACTAGATATATAAAATACTTTTTTTATAATAATTTTTTTAAAAGAAAAAAAAAAATTAGGGTTACCGAAGAGCTCCCAACCGTATTTAGTAGGTGATGTAGGTCCACCCCTAACATTACCTGCCATTTTAACGGAGTGTAATAATTGCGAGATAAAAATATAGTTTTTAGCATTACTCTATCAATAACGATTCAATATGATTTTTGTTTTGAGAAAGAGTAATACTAAGAATTACAGTTTTATCTCGTAAATATCTCACAATGCTGATGTGGCTGCCATAACCGACCATTGGGCCGGTCATTATTGTAAGAAAAAGAAAAAAAAAAGAATAAAGGATTAGTTAGAATGGTCGCTTCATTATTATAAGATATTAATGAGATAAAAGTATAATTTTTAACGTTTTTAAAAGTGGTAACTACTAATAATGACCGAATATGAGATTGAAACTAGACATCATATTCCCATATCTAAAAATAAAGCACCCTATGTAAAGGCAATATTGACTTTTAAGTATGAATGCATCCTTCTTAAGAATATATCCTCTTTTTGGGCACCTCTCATTATTTGATCCATTGGAATAATACTGCGCACATCTTTATCTTTCAAAGTTTGAATCTTTGAAAGCTTGGTCATTGTTGTTCAAGTTTTTTATTTTGTTGTCTATTGTTCTTGTTCTTCAAATGAAAATAAAAATATTAACAAATAATTCTAAAAATGGAAATACAAAATACTCTTAAAAATACTAATATAGTTTTTATCTTTACGTCACATTATAACACTTTTTTTTTTTTAACTTAAAAGAAAAAAAAAATCTCTAAAACACATAGACAAACACACCCTTTGGAACATATTTGTTAAAACATTAATTTAACGGACTAAATTCATCATTTTCGTAGTAGTTTAAATTTTTAAAAAAATTTGTGATTTAACATGATATCACTTGTTAATAAAGAGTTCAAACTTACACAATAGTAAAAGTATTAAAATATTAATTAATTAATTAATTTTATATATATATATATATATATATATATATATATATAATGAATTTCATTTGCCAAAAAAAAAAAAATCTTTGGACTCATACTATATGATTATTATTATTATTATTATTATTATTATTATTTTTATAAGAGCATACTATATTATTGGACTAGTGCTATTTTGTAAGATTCTAAGTAATATATAGTTTCAGATGGTCAAATAGACCGGAGGGGAGCTAGTTCTTGTTAAAGTAGAAGCAAAATTGTCTCTCTTTTTTTTTTTTGACAATTCTACCCCTATGCTAGAGATAACCGGTTTCCCTTCCGTCCATTTAGACTAAAGAGGATTCAATCATGAATGAACGGCTATACATATTAAACCCTAAACAAAGACCCGCTTAGAAAAGAAAAAAAATTATTAGTATAATGCTCTCACTTTGCATTAAACAAATTTTATAAGAGAAATCCACCACAAATAAATAAAAAAATAATAATTCCCAATACTTTATTAATTGTACGTCATCTTTATCACATGAGTGAAGGGCTCGAGACATAAGGACTCCTTCCTTAGGGTCCAATAAATAAATCATTTTAAAAGTCAAATCTGTCTTCGGATAAGCATTTTTTGTTATAAGGCTGGCTGAATTTAATAGCATAAAAATTCAGCATACCTCACTGTTTGACGGCTTGGAATGCGAGACTTAGAGCTTGTTTGAGTGTGCGTTTAAAGAGCTTAAAACTGTATTTAACATTCAAAAAGTTTGTTTGTAGAAAGTATGCGTTTGATAAAAAAAAATTGAAAGCGTTTTTAAGGGTCCAAAAAGTCTAAAAATAATCGAAACGCATTTTTGGCAAAAACTTAAAAATAAAGTTTTTGTCAGAAAATGTTTTTTTAACTTAAAAGCTTTATTTCTCAAACGCAATTCTAAACATGAACTTACTTGTTTGAATCAAGTGGTTCTACAACTTTTTCTTAAAAACTTTTCAAATTTTTGTATTATTTGAGCAGCTTAATAATACGAGTACTACAATTTATATTATAAACTGATACGACAATTTTTGATCGGTGAAACAAAATTTATTTCCTAAAGCAATTTTAAACAGATTAAAAGCAAAATATGTGACTAACTTGTAAATAATACAGTCTTAATTATTTTATCAATTATTAACTATTACTCTAATTTGTATGAAAATTGTAATAACCCAAATATTTTTCTTATTTAAAACATCATGGTATTGGTGATTCTATATATGCCCATTTAGATTAATCTCTTACTTTTATCAAATAGTGTTTGACTTTGTTTATTGAACCATTCTCATCCTCACTTTTGCTTTTTATTTAAAAAATAAAAATCTTGACAAATAACCCAAATCAAAATTATTCTTACCTTTATATCACATCACACCATTTTTTTTTTTAAAAAAAACATCATTCAAGATAAAACAAGTTAACAAACATAATCACCATATCTTAATCTCAAAGCTTTGTGTAAATATAATAAAAAATAAAGTTGACCACTTTCCAATCTCTCTCTCTCCTATAATGCCATGTTTGGATGGCTATGGATCTTGGGCTAAATCTTACATCGCTTTCACCCACGATTGCCTTCTCAACGTCCCTAAAGGCCGAACGCCACTCTCCCAAAAGCTTTTTGCTCGTGACAGCTTATTTGGACTTGCCCGAATCAACTTGCAAAAATTAAGCACTCCCACCTGCCAGACGTCTAGTGGCCCGTGTAATGCACGTACGGATGCGCTGCACAAATAGCCAAATAAGGCAACTAGCAGTAAGGGGGCATGAGCGCGTGCGTTTCTGATGCGCGAGTGGTACCGAACTTTCCGTATCTTGGATGCCAAATTTCTTGAAAAGCAGCTTTTGCTTGAAATTATTTCATTCCAATGCCCCTCCCCAAATCTAGTACCCTTCTCTTTTAAGGCCAGACCAAATGGCCTACACTTCGGGTCAATGATCTTGCAAGTTTTATGCTCTAATTCTATTATATTTATTTATTTTAGATCCAATTTATTGATTTCAAATTAAGTGTTAAATTTTGATCATTTTTAAGGTCTATTTGGAATTGCGTTTAAAATGCCTAAAAGTGTTTTTAACACTCAAAAAGTCAATTTGAAGAAAAAAAAATATTCGTTTGGTAAAAAAATTAAAAGCGTTTTTAATGGTTAAAAAGCTTAAAAATTGTTAAAACCCACTTTTGACAAAAACTTTAAAATTATGTTTTTGCCTAAAAACTCTTTTTGACTTAAAAACTATATTTCTCAAATGCAATTCCAAACAGACTCTTAAAATATAATAAATATTGAATTTGCGAAATTGTTTGATAGCGTATGGATCTACCTACAAAGAAAAAACTTATTAAATTTTTATTGACTTAAATTTTTAGTTTTTAAATCCGACTCCTAACTCTCTCTTTTATATTTTTATTTTTATGGTATTTTACTCCGCTATTTTCGTCCAAAATTGCCTAACACTATTTAGGTGACATTAACCCTGTTTTAGTGCCACTTAAACAGTTTTGCTACTTTGAGGGGTAGCAGCCCACAAAGGGGAGCAACCACCTTTGTTTTGGGTGGCTATGCGAGCCACCAATCTATTTGGGGTGGTCGTGCCGCCCTTCTGCTAGAGTGTTGTCTCCCTTTATAGTCACTCTTCCCATATGATTTTTTTTTTTAAAAAAAAAAAAAAATTATTTTGTTGAGATGTATTTTTTAATTAACAAATTACTTTTTAACTGATGTTCTTTTTTTTTTTTTTTTTGAAATTAACCGATGTTCTAAAACCACTTACGTAGTATTAACTTCATTAATGCTATCTAAGTAGTTTTAGATGGAAGATATTCGTGAAAAAATATGAAAAATTTAAGGAGTTAAAAATCGGATTTAAAAATCAGAGGAGTAAACTGAAATTGCATGAATACTAAGGGAATTATTTTATATTTTCATTCTATTTTTACTCTAATTTCCATACAAAGGAGTGGATTGATTGGTTGAATTAGTGGGTGATTATGTTAATTTCAATAAAAGTAATGCTATAAATTATATTTTTATTCATTTTTAGTGAAATAGAATAGACTAATGCTATAAATTATATTTTCATCTCATAATAGTAATGTAATAATTTCGACAAGCCTTTGGATTCATTGCATTGTAAAATTAATAATAATTATGATATAAAAATATGGTGCATACCATTTCT
The DNA here is from genome assembly GCF_901000735.1 of Corylus avellana. Classification (NCBI taxonomy): domain Eukaryota; kingdom Viridiplantae; phylum Streptophyta; class Magnoliopsida; order Fagales; family Betulaceae; genus Corylus; species Corylus avellana. Next base: position 20,787,383 of record NC_081550.1, on the reverse strand, counting down.
CTTTCCCAGATAGAATAGGACTCCACCTCTAGCTTTGACCAAGTACTCGATGAGACAAAAACTACATAGAATAATTTTTAAGCTTTTGTAAAAAGTGTGTTTTAATAATTTTTAAACTTTTTTTATCATTAAAAGCGTTTTGAATCTTTTTTTGTTATTATCACACATGTGCTTTTTTCTTCAAACAAGCTTTTTGAGTGTTAAACGTATTTTTAAGCCCTCAAACGCACACCCAAACCGGCCCTAAGTGAACTCTGTAAAGGCTTTACCATTTTTATTGTTTAAATTATTAACGGTCTAAATAAATAAATTATTGAGAATCCAAACATTTGTTGTTGCAAAAACTATGGTAAATTATTGAGTAACCATTAAAGGGGAAACAAATTAATCAATTATGAATAAGATAGGGCACTTGGTAATGACGTGACACCATTCCTTGTAAAAGGGACTTGAACGGTGAGATAAAGTTGAGAGAAATTATGAATGGGTCGGCCTGTGGGGGACCGATCACCATTCTATTTTGTAAGATTCTTGATGAACATATTCATCCTTCCACTCACTTTCCCATTGAAAACTACTCATCAACTTGCATATATTGCTTAATCGAATTCCACCCTATCTACAACATATTCAACCAACATCAAATATTATTGACAAAATTAATAGAATAATCTCTCTAGAATATCATTCATTTAATCCATATATATATATATATATATATATATATATATATATATGATTTTCAATAAGAATTTTGCTTATTTTAAAAATTAAGATTAGTGTAAGAATATGAATAAATGAGTGTACTTTTCATAGAAAATGGGTGTTTCTTTTTAGACTTTTATTTTATTTTATTTTTTTAAAAAAAAAGGCTATATTTGTTAATGTGTTTTGGATGTTATTTTTTGTTTTTCAAGTTTTTGAGTGTTTTGTGAATGTTTTCGGTTCTAGGTTGTTTGTTAATAATGTTTTTGTTTTGAAAATATAAAACCAAAGAGAGAATAAAAAATTTTTAACAAATGAGAAATGGTAGGTGTCAATATTTTTTCAATCTCATCTTAAAAATCAATTATTAGATTTGTAGACTTATATGGACCCCACAAATGTAATGGTTGATCTATTGAATTTGTAGAAGAATATGGATCAAATATAGAGAACTTATTGACCCCTAACATTTTTCTTAATAAATAGAGCCAAGATATTTAATTTATGATTGAGAACGGGTTTTTCAGATCATATAATTCCAATTTTAAAAGACTCGGAGATCAAAGAAAATAAGTAGATTTTACTTTTTTTTTTTTCCCGTTATTTATTTGCTTACAAAATTGAAATGGTTCAATACAGTTTTATTTTAGGGTAAAGTCCATATACCCCCCTCAAACTATCATCAAATTGATAATATACCATCCAAATTTTTAATTGTGATAATGTCCCTCGCTAACTACCAAAGCATTGTAAAGTCCCTCCTAAAGCTAGCAAAAAGATAAAAATGCCCCTATATATTTCTCAATAAGACAAAAATACTCCTATAAATTCAAAAAAATAAAAAATAAAATAAAATTTTCATTAAAGAAAAATAATTAATTTTTTATTTTTTTAAATGGAAATTTTTATTTTTAAAAAAAGTTTTTCTTTTTTTAAAATTTGTTGTTAAAAACGAAAATTTTGATTTTTTAAAACGAAATTAAAAAAAAAATGAAATTTTTATTTAAATAAAATTTTTAAAAAACGAAATTTTTTCAATTTGTATTAAGAAAAAATCTAAATTTTTAAATTTTTTTCCTTATAAAATGGATTTTTTTCGTTTCAATTTTCTGTAAGTAAGTTTTAGTGTATATATATTTAATTTTACTAAGGTTAGTTTCGTCATTGAGGGGACATTGTCAATTATATGATAGTTTGAGAGAAGCATGTGGACTTTTCTCTATATTTTACTTATATGGCATTGTCATTATCATAAACTTTTATTATAAATAAATCACAATATCATGTTGATAGATGTATTACAAGCCTCTCATAAATGAGAAATGATTCATTTTCTCTCTCGATCTTTTTCTCACCTTCTCAATTTTCAAAACTGTCGTAACATGTGGCATGATACTTGCATTCTATATATTCAACACGAGTTTTGAAAATTAGGAAGATGGGTGGAGGACGGAGGAGGATGTATAGCACATCACCTTATAAATTGATATGACGGCTAACTAATTGACCTTACATGTCAATCTATTTTTTTCACCCATATGAGCATTAGCAACAGCTTTCCTTTGATTTTTCATAAGTTTAAGGTACAAAACTACTTTTTGCTTCCCTATGAAAATATATTTCATAATAGCTTCACTTACCTTTATCTATACCATTTAAATATTATTTATTTACAAAATACAAGTTTCCTACATACTCTCACTTTTTTTTTCACAAAATCTCAACACAATCCCAAATTAAAGACAAAAAGATAAAGAAAAAGAAGAAAGACAAATGTTTATATTAAAATAATATATAGGAAACCATTTTTGGTTCCCTACACATTGGAAAACACTGTAGCAACCATTGAGAGTTAGTTAAATGTAGGGAATATGATATGAGTAGTTTTTTTTATTTTTTATTTTGAAATTTTTCCTAAATATAAGGAAGAGAATGACATATATGACATTTGCTCTGACATGACTATCATGCGAAGTTTATAAGAGGGTTGCAATTAAAGTCGTTGTACACTAAGCTTTTTTTGATGATAAAATTCAATTGAGTAATGTTACTTTTTACACCTATTTATTATATTTATTTTATATTAAGACTAATATAATGGGTTTTAAGTGACTTAAAAAAAAAAAAAACACTTTTGTCAAAGATTGAATACAAAGCATTAAAAAAAGGAAGCTATTTCAGGCTTTTGTCCGTAAATCATAATCTTAGCCTTCTCTCTTGGGCCAAAGAAGACACATTGAGAGGCCCTAAAAAGGCCTTAAGCCCAATTAACAATTTCATGCCAAGTGGTTCCCTTTCCACCTAAAACCCTAAAAAAGCGTTTCATTTCTAAATCCCGGATTTGAGAGAACACTTCCAGAAGTAGTAGAGCGCGCAAAGCTCAAAACCAGAAATGAAAATCGTCTCTTTCGCGCTGCGTTCATGTCAAAATGGCTTATCGCGCCGATCTCCGCGACCCCATGTTGTCCGAACTCTCTCTACAGATGCAACTTCAGGTGTTCTCTTTGTATATTTCACTTCTAGATTCGCATATTGCTTGATCCTTTTGTTGGATGATGAGATTAATGTGTGTATGTAAAGGAGAAAATTTATGAAGACTTTCGTGATGGGTTATGTTGTTCCAAGGTGTATTGCTTGTTACTGTTTTATTTTTGGGCAAATCGTTATGAAATTAATGTGTGCGTGTGTGTATTATGGAGAAATTTTGTGAAGGTTTTCGTGATGGGGTTATGTTGTTTCGAGGTTTAGCATAATGGGTTGTTTTCTGTATGCTATGTTCTACTAGAGTTTTGGTGGTACGACCGTGTGAGCTTCTGAATTTATTGTTTTGATTGTCTTCGACCTTTTGAACAGGTAGTGGTGGGGTTGATGATTATAAGCAAACAAACTCATTTGAGCCAACTGATGAGTCTGAGAGGCGGATGTTTGGTGACTCTTCTGGGGGCAATGCTAAGTCCGATGCCTTTTTCCAAAAGTTGGATAGATTAGGGGGTCGCAACAGATTGGGTCCGAGAACAGGTGGTGGTGGGGTTGATGATTATAAGCAAACAAACTCATTTGAGCCAACTGATGAGTTTGAGAGGTCGATTTTTGGTGACTCTTCTGGGGGCAATGCTAAGTCCGATTCCTTTTTCCAAAAGCTTGATAGACCAGGGGGTCACTACAGATTGGGTCCGAGAGTGAGTGAAGGAAGTAATTCCCAGACACTGGATGGCCTAGACGAAAGTTTCAACACTTTGTCCGATGGATTGGATGGGAGGTTGAAGGAAGCAGCCGCATATTTTCAGTTTGATTCGGACGAAATAATGCAAGACAATTACTCGTTTAGAGCGGATATCAATGCTGATCATGGAATGACTTATGAGACAAAGGTATTGTAGTGCACGCAGCTGAGGCCTCTATTATTCTGCCTTTCCAGTATTCCATAACAATGGTTTTGGGTTTATTTTGGAAATGCTAAAGATTGCCTTTTGAGCTGATCCTGTTTGTTTGGAGTGTATAATGTATTCTATGAGGATGTAAGGATTGAGCACCATGGAATTCACATGTGCCATTTGTTCAAGATTTATATATATTAAAAATTATTTACAAATTGAGTCAAATGAATTGATGCTCTGATTCTTGATTCATGAGATGATTGTCCTGGAAAATCCCGTGCTCATTTCTTTTTATCAGTTAAATAGGGAATTCTTAACAGCTATATGCTAGTGAATATTACAATTGTGTTTACTGTATATGTTTTTCATTCCAGTTTACTGTGTAACCTTTATTACTGGTGCTATGATGGTGTTTTCTTTTTCCATTAACCTATTTTTATTTTTCTCATTTAAGCACTGCATGACCTTATGCAGGATCTTGATCTTAGACGGCCAGGAGTGTGGAAACCTTCCAAAAAGTATGAATTTGAAACTACTACAAAGGAGGTTCTACAAAAAGCTGATTTTAGGGTGAGCTTATCTGTATTTAATACATACCTCCACATATGATGACTATCAATGTACTTTGTGGAAAGATTTTACATTCTTTTGAATGCGGTCATTGAAGTAGGATTACTGTTGCTTTGGATTACTAGTTGCAATCACATCCCATGCTTATGACTTATATTGATCGATATCTAAATAAGAGTGATGACTTTATAATGATTAGGATTTTCAATTCCTGATCTTGTAAGAGCTGCCCCATCAGTGGTTGTGATCACTGAATTGGAAGGATAGTGCATTTCACAATTTGAGGTCTTTAAAGTTGGGTTTTTTGTCCATTGTTTTTTCTATCAATTTTAATTAATTGTTTATGGTCATTGGATCAAATGACATCTCCTCCCATAAACAAGAGTGGGGACCTATTACTCTTGGATAGTTTAAACCTTTTGGAGTACGGTGTAGGATAATTTTGAAGTACTGACTGGTTGGATATTGATTGATACAGCCAAGATACTTTCAGGGATCTGGATGGGATACTTTTAGGGTTAAAACTAATGTCTTTAATAAAAAAAAAATGGGGCTTCTTTGGCAATGTAATGTCATTGGGCAATAATTGAAAAAAGAAAAAATAACTGATGAATTATGTATTGTTGTCCTAGACTCCTGAACGGTAAAAGGATATATGGAGGTGGGTGTAAACAAATCGTGGCCAGATTATGTTGTATTTTGATGTCATGATTTTTCTTGTCTGCTACCAGACTGTTCAAAAGTGGATTTTACCCTTTGTTTTTGGTCCAAGGGCTATTTGAGAGTCGAGTATGCTGCTGCCCTTTGAAGTGGGCTTACGCTTATAGTATTCATATGGCATACTGCAGTATTTTTAATATCAGATAAAGTATGTCTATCCTTCTTGATCTTTCTTACCTATTCTATGCAGAATGTTAGATTCCTCGCAAACTTCATAACTGTGGCTGGAATATGTCTATCCTTCTTGATCTTTCTTATCTATTCTATGCAGAATGTTAGATTCCTCGCAAACTTCATAACGGAGGCTGGGATTATTATCAAGAGGAGCAAGGTAAAAATGAGACCGTATACAAGGATTAATGCGCGTGTGGAATTCATGTAGCATGTAGCTTCAATAGATTGGATTTGATAGAACTGATGTTTACACACGAATCTTCCTTCTGTTTTCCTTGTTTATTGAGCCAAATTTACGGGTAAATCTTCCCTTTATTTTCTTTGTTCATCGAACAGACTCGCATTAGTGCCAAGGCCCAGAGGAAGGTTGCCAGAGAGATCAAAACAGCCCGAGCTTTTGGTTTAATGCCTTTCACAACCATGGGGACAAAATCGTTTGTTTTTGGAAAAACCATGGAAAATCTTGATGGGGATTTCGAATATGAAAGTTATGATAGCCAGATGATTGCTGATGCAGATGGTAGGGACCCTCTGGAAGCTTTTGGTAGGAGGTGAATGTTACATTTCTATCATCTTTTTGTCAACAGCCCACATTGAGTACCCTTGGCAAAAGAAAAATATGAAGAAAAAAAAATCTTGATAATTGGTTGTGTTGAATTCTCTCTTTCCTGTAACTCAATGGTCTTGTTGGTATGTCATGTAAATCAATGTTTTTGTTACCATACATCAACTGCAATCACAACATTATCATTAGCCCGAGTGACTCGTGGATGTGAGGATTCTTCATTTTGATTAAGTGAACATAATTTATTCTGTTACTTAGTGTTGTTTTACTTGGTATGTAGTATATTCACTGCAGTAAAAATTGTCAACATTGTCTTGACTATTTATGCCTTTGGTGATTCATCTTTTTGATTTTATAGTCATTTTAGCATATTTATTTTGTTTTTCTTTTTTGGTTATTCTTGTCTGGGAAACTATACTTACCCTTCTTAATCTACCATGTCCCGTCAATCTTTTAATTAGTTTTATTTTTATATCACATAAATTTTTATTCAATATTAAAAAATATTAACACACAAAACCTTTGTCTTACCCTTTATGTTTGGAATTTTTCTGTGGGGGGTTCACGGTTTCAAGCTCATTCTAAGTTTTTAGCTTGGGTTCCCACATATTAATTAACTAATTATCAATCATAATTATCATTAAAAAGAATCTATTGTTTATGAGTCAATGTGACAGCCCATCTAATCAAATTATAATTGTCTACTCGCTACTGTCTCATTAGAGCAAATGATTAGTGGTAGACCCTTAAAAAAATTCGTCATTTTTTTAGTCAAATTTTTGTTATTTAATTTTTTTTTACCATTAAAATACTGTCGCATAAATTTGTACGGAGATTGTAGTACTTCAAATGTTTATTACAATCCTAAGGGGCTTCAATAGTTTAAGTGCAATTTTAACTATATAAACATAAGATCTTAGTTACCTTTCCCTTGTAAACTAGTTTTTAGGAGTGAGTTTTACTCAAAGTTTGTACCATTTGGTATTTGTAGAGTCGCCAACACGTTGAGTATGAGATTAGACGCAACTCATAAAGTATGGAACCGAATGTGTTGCGGCTTTGTGGTCGCCCCGAGGCTGATTAAAATATCGTACTACTATATATGAGTATATTATTAAGTCATTGAATATTGATAGATGAATGAAGCCACCAAAAACGAAATAGTTACTCTCGGGTCAGTGTTGATAAATTAGGCTGCTGTAAACATCGACTGCTGATAGTATGTTATAATACCTAATAAATTTTTAAAAGTAAATTCTACCTAAATAAATTTGTATCAACATTTTCTTCCTCCTAATTTTACAGACCTTCCCAAAAATAAGGAAAAGAACCAAGAAAAAAAAAAAAAAAACTAAAAACAGCACAAATTCTTTGCACAAATATTTATTTAGCTTTCATGTTTATGGACTCTAAATTTTTTAAACTATATATAGATAATATTTTGTTGGAAGCAGCAACCATTGCAAGTGTCGTTGTTCCTACGGCTAATAAATAGCTCCAAGGGGTTGAGGTGTGAGCTTTTTGCTGGCATTGAATCTCCTTAAAACTCCTTAATTAAGGCTCAACGCAATTACTTAACCAATCCAAACTATATACGTCACTTTCCTTGCTTTTCATGCAACGACTTCTTAACTACCCACTTCATTGACTATTGCCACTCACTTTTTGCTCCACAAGTAGCAAATTAGTTTTACATCCTATAAGTCAAAAAAAAAAAAAAAAAAGTTTTACATCCTATAGCTTATTAGGCCCCTAAACATCACCAATATTTGTTTGGGAAAAATTAAATTTAGTCCTTAGGGTTTTATGCAATTTGAATATTGTCTTTCGGTTTTTTAATTTTGACAATTAGGTCTTTTAGTTTTTCGTTAATTTTAAATAGGTAACTTTATTAATCTACCATATAATGTCACATTAGACTAATCAACCAATGTCATGTGACTCTTGTTTGAAACGCCATGTGCCAACTGTATGTGTCACGTGGCATAGTTATTTTCAATAACCAGAGAAGGCAGCTGACTACCACTAATTAGTGAGGGGGGCCGCCTTTCACCACATAATAGATTCATCTCAATTTCAAATGAAATAGATAGTAATAATTTCATGATCAGAATTTAAAGTTGATGCATCTATTAATATATATGAAGTAATTATTTAAATGTAAATGATTTAAAAATTTTAAATAATACAACTAAAATGATCAAATAGTAAACTTTAAGTGTCACGTCATCCTAATTATATGATGATAGGATGAAAGTCAACTAAGCACCATTACTCTTCAATTAATATTTCACCCCATCTTTCCTTACACATTAAATATGGGGGCAAGTTTATGTTAACTTGATTATAATCAACCTCTCTATTTTGTTTTTCTCAATCTTCATCTTCTTCTTCTTCTTCTTCCTCAACTTCTCTCTCTCTCTCTCTCTCAATGAAGAAGAAAAAACAACTGTCAACATCTTTCAAATGACAATTCCACCTTCTTTCTTCACCATCACTCTCTTCCTCATCACCTTCATACCTCTCTCGCTTCCAACTGTCGTTAACGGACTCGGCTCAGCCTCCACCGCCGCCATCACCTACGGCACCACCACAGTCTGCGGAATCATTGCCGCCGAGCCCACCCAGAGAGTCCAATGCTACCAAAACGGCCAAGTCATCTCAGTCCAACCCAATATCTCCTTCGAAGCCATCTCAGGTGGCGGCAACTTCTTCTGCGGCCTCCGGTCCGGCGGCTCCAGCCTCCTCTGCTGGGACACTAGCCCATCATACTCGAGCTTCCAGCCAAGACGTATATATTACAGCGACACGGTCAGGCTGACTGATCTAACTGTCGGCGATACTCAAGTTTGCGCCAGAGAGATCAACTCCGGCATCGCCAGGTGTTGGAGAGGAAGTAATAAAGGTGGGTTTAACTTCTCATCACCCCGGGAAGCATTGAGGTTCCGTTCGATGACATCTGGAAGTGGGTTTTCATGCGGCATTTTGAAGAACGACAGCTCTGTTTTATGTTGGGGTAATGGTAATTACATCGGATCCGAGATTCAGAGACAGTTCGGGAATTTGTCAATGTCAAGCTTAGTCGCCGGAGAGTCTCATGCCTGTGGCTTGACGACGACAGGGACGTTGGTTTGTAAAGGGAACAATGGTTCTGGTCAGCTGGATGTTCCTTTTAGCTCCGCTTCTGAGTTTTCTGGTTTGGCATTGGGAAGCAATTTTACTTGTGCTATGCGGGCAAGAAATGGATTGGTGGCATGTTGGGGAGGAAGCAATCGATTTGAATTCGACAGCAATGCGATTGAAAACATTTCCTTCGAGTCGATTGTTGCAGGTTTAGATTTTGCTTGCGGATTAACGTCGAGCAATTTATCGATGATTTGTTGGGGACCCGGGTGGCCCAGTATATCCAGTGAGCTTCCATTAAGAATTGTTCTTCCGGGTCCATGTGTTTATTCTTCATGTAACGCATGCGGTGTATATCCAAATTCTGAGGCTCTGTGTGATGGGTCTGGGAATATATGCAAGTCTTGCCAGATTGAGCTGCCGGTTGCCGTTCCGCTTCCGCCGAAGGCATCATCACCGCCGTCAAAGCAGCCGGTTTCTCCCCCAACAACCAAAGGCAGGAACAAGTTTTCATTGGCGTTTGTGATTGTTGGATCGGTCGGCGGTTTTGCAGGCATTTGCAGCATTGCCTTTTGCGTATGGGCTGGAGTGCTTAGTTTGTTGCGCAAGAACAATTCTAATTCTGTGCAACCCAACAACGTGGATGCTGTCACTGTCACTGATTCAATTGCCCCAACTCCAAGCTCATTGAAAAGGCAGAGAAGTGGGTCGTCAACAGCATCCAAGCACATGGACAGGACGCGGACATTTTCTTTCTCAGAGCTTTCCTCTGCCGCCAACAACTTCTCAATGGAAAGCAAGATTGGCGCTGGGAGCTTCGGCAGTGTTTACAAAGGCAAGCTCGTGGACGGCCGCGAAGTAGCCATCAAAAGGGGAGAAACTTCTATCAGAACAAAGAAATTTCAGGAAAAAGAAATCGCCTTTGATTCTGAATTGGCGTTGTTGTCTAGGATTCACCACAAGCATTTAGTTGGGTTGGTCGGATTCTGTGAAGAGAACGACGAGAGGCTTCTGGTTTACGAGTACATGAGCAATGGCGCCCTCCATGATCATCTGCATAACAAGAACAATGTTGAAAAAAGTAGCAGCGTTTTGAATTGTTGGCAAATGAGGATCAAAATCGCATTAGACGCCGCCAGAGGAATTGAATATCTGCACAGTTATGCAGTGCCACCGATCATTCACAGAGACATTAAATCCTCAAACATACTTTTAGACGCGAATTGGACTGCAAGAGTGTCGGATTTTGGATTATCACTAATATTGAGGCCAGAATCTGAACATGAATCCATGTCTTCCAAGGCTGTCGGAACGGTCGGCTACATTGATCCTGAGTACTATGTACTAAACGTTTTGACAGCAAAGAGTGATGTCTATGGCTTAGGTGTGGTCTTGTTGGAGCTTTTGACAGGGAAGAGAGCTGTCTTCAGGAATGAAGAGGACGTGACGGCGGGTCCAATTGGCGTGGTGGAGCATGCGGCCCCGCTGATATTGGCAGGGGAGCTACAAAAGGTGGTGGATCCAAGGGTTGGGCTGCCAGAACTGCACGAGGCGGCGGCAGTTCAGGTGTTGGCTTACACTGCTGCACGTTGCGTGAGCTTGGAGGGAAAGGAGAGGCCTAGCATGAGTGACATTGTTGCCAATTTGGAAAGGGCATTGGCCCTTTGTGAGGAGAACCCCGGCAGCCTCTCCCCTGCTACATTGTCCACTCGTTCAGAATGAGATTTCTGGCCCAAAGAAGAACACAATTAATGGAAATTCCTTTTTTCTTTTTCCTTCTTTGTTTGTTTTTTATTTTATTTTTTATTTTTTAATTTTTTAATTTTTTTTTATATATATATTCTTTTTAGGGAAAGATTTTTTAACTAAATTTTCCTTCTGGGTTGTACTCAAATTTTCCACTGAAAACAAAATTGCCAGGAGTGAGTTCTAGTGGTGACTAACATATTCATCCTCCCTATTATCTTCTTTTGGTATCAAAAGTTAGATTGCTGCCATGAGTAATACAATTTCTATTACAAATTCTTTATGGCTGTCCGGGTTTGATTGCAAATTGAAAGCGTGGGCAATTTACGGCACGATTCACGAACATATTCGGGTTGAGTTATAGTTGATCAATATAGTTTTATATCAATGTCTAAACACAACCCGTCTTTCTTTTGCACCTGAAATCTTGGAGTAACTTTAATTCTCTTTGCACTTGTCTTGGTCGTCTTGTTTTGCACGGGTTGTTTTGGTATAATATTGACAGGTATTCATCTTTTGCGCCTAAAAGGGTACAATCTTGTTTGTTGGTCTGAGAGAGATGGGGCCATAAAAAGATCCATCTTGAGATTCCAAACAAATTCACTAGTGTGGCCGTATTATGGGATCCAAATCACGTTCATCCAAATCAGATCTACTAGATTTTCATTTGAACAGAACATTTAAGGTTAAACTATCTTGGGTCTTGGCCAACCAAGAAGAAAAAAAAAAAAAAAACATGGGACAACGTTATTACTCAGAAGTGGATCAAGATCTGGCCTAGGTTTGCGCACACTCGTGCAGATCATGATTCTGAAAAATGTTTGTTAAAGAATGCTATAGTTTAGCAATAGAAAATTCGTGATTTTGTATTGAGTTTGAGTTGTATTGAGAATGAATATAAGATAATAAAGGTTAACTTTAATGTACTAATCTCGAGGTGTCAATACATACATATAAAACTACGTAGGAGAAAGGCCAGAGCTTTCAAGCCAACATAGAATTCTTTTTGACAATGGGCTCGTGAGTGGTCAGTGGACGAGTTGAGACGTGGGTACAAGTACAAGATAGATCAATCACAGGCTGTACTGCTAGCTGTGGGTTTCGTCAACTATCTACTGAACATAGGATTTAAATATTGCTCTTCAAATGTCAATTTACTATTTTAGTCAGGACAAGGGCATGTGATTCAGCAGTTAGCTACTAAATATGGAAACTAAAATTACAAAGTTTTTACACCAAACATGTGAAAATTTAGTTATTTAAGGGCAGATGTTGATTTAAATTTAGGGATAGTGATATGGGTGTTGATTTAAATTTAGGGCAGATGTTGATTTAAGTTTTTGGATCGAGAACCGACTTATTTAATTAAACAAATCAAACATTTAAGTTTAACTCATTAATTTCATGTTGAGTTTATGTCGGGTTTGCGAATTGTGTAAAAATTGTCAGCCCTAAGTTTAGTAAATTATTGAAGGATTTTTCTCTAGCTCAATTAAAAAAAAAAAAAACTTTATTCAAATTAATGTAAAATAGGCGTGGACAAACTATGAAAACTAGCATTCAATTTGTTCGTTTTTAATTTGGTCCAAGTCATTAAGAGTGTCAAGACTTCATATAAACATAATAATTATTTTTATTTTTATTTTATGTTTTAAAAATTAGAAACATTAAAGCCATTAACATTATGATGGAATCCAAACTAACAACCACAATGAAGTCAGTCTGGTCTTTTGACTTTTGCTGCTACCACGTACAACACCCGCCTGCACCAAATAATAGATATGCCCACACAAGTCTTATTCATAGCAATTAGCAAACAATGATGACGCGTATTTAGCAATTATCACAGCATAATAAGTGTAGTCATTCCCACACTTAATTATTTTTATGAAAAGTGACAACTTTCATGAAGTTTAAAGAATAAACAAAGAGTTGCATTATGGTTTATATATTTGGGTTTGGAAGCAAATTTGATTCATTCTCCAACATTCGTTCTCTTTGTTTTCCCCATAGATTTCTACCTTCAACAGGATTTAACCTTTTAAATATTTGCATTCTTGAAGCCTTGTTTATAATATCTGCTCTGATATCATGATTAAATACCATATCCATATATAGTGAACTCCAATATTTACATCCAAGTTGTTTTAGACAAATTGAAATCGCATAAGAAGCCTTACATTTTTGAATTTGTCTCCCTTTTTATTATATAATGGAACTACTCGGATACTGCTTTTCAACTCTGATACCGGTAGACATGTCTGGCCTCCGAAGTTATTTTTTCCTAATAGGTCATACTCGGGAACTTCAATCTAGAGAACAGCTAACTCGGGAACCCTCAGTGAAAATTCAAACTCCTCATTCTACACCGGTAGCCAGTCATCCTTAATTACTTCTGTCTTCTTCATATGATCTTGATCAGTTGGGATGCCAGCAATTCCAACCTGCAATAAATTGCTTACTTAGTTAGCACGTACACGGCTCGTGTATTCGATACGAATCCAAAACAAAATTAGCAAGTTAAGATTGAGATGTTTGAACTATTTACTTAAATGAGTCGAATTAAGGTTAATCGTCATATAATACGACCCAAATTCGACACGCGATAAGTTTCAACAGCATCAAGACAGTCAAATAATGATGCGCACTAGTTAATTGTTTCATGAATTCTCATGAAACAATTAATTGATTTATCTTAGACAAAATAACTTTTGATCAACTTACTCTCACAAAAAAGTTGGGTGGTGAATATCGATAAAAGTGTGTGCGGCGGAAATCACTATGCCACCCTTCTCCCATGTAGACTTTTACCTGTTTGTCACCATAAAGACAACCCAGATGAGCAAAGTTACTAAAACGAAAGGAAAGAAGGAAATAGTCTTAATCATTTAAATTAATATTATAACACTTCCTTAATTATGTGTGAGCGTTTAAACTTTTCCTTATAAATAAATAAGAGCAAAAAACGTAAAATATTTAATTGAAATGCAGGTAATTATGGAGTCAGGTTTGAACTCATCTAAAAACCTTGAACTAATAAAAAACAGTGAACTTAATCATTTAAATTAATAATCTAACAATTAGGGCCTAAAACCTCTCACCACCAGCGTTGTCCTAATTGGTAGCGGCTCAAGAGGATATTGTCAATCAAGTTTTTGTTAAATCATAACTTATCTTAAAAACTTAAGCTAATAGGAAGATGTAAATTTAATTATGATCGGTTTGTTTCGGCATAAAATGATTTTTAGAAAATATTTTCCGTATTTTTTGGTGTTTGGTGTGACGGAAAATATTTTTCGTTTGACCGAAAAAATCTTCTTTAATTTTCGAAAAAAGATTTCTATTTTTGAAAACCGTAAACTATTTTTCAAGTTTGAGTATCTCATTCTCAAATTGACAAACTTAGTCAGGACATTGCCGAGACTTCACCGGACCACAGTCAGGACCTGGTTGAGACCATGCCAGGTTGTTTTGCATAATGTTAAGTGATAGAGTTGTTTTGCATACCTCTCATTCCTTTCATGAAATTATATGCAGCACTCTTTGTACATCAAGGTAGCACACATTTCCTAAGAAGTCTTACCTGCATATTAAGTGCAACCATTTGAGCTCCATGCATCCATCCCAGCATAGGATCGTAATTAGATGAGTCCAAGCATGTACCTTTAAGGAAAACCCTCAGCAAGTTTTTTTTGGGTAAACCTAGAGCAGAAAGCATCAGATATTAAGATTATTATGTTCAGGGGCGGAATCAGGATTTTTTGCGAGCATCAGATATCATCGATCATTATTATACTCAAGGGCAAACCATGATATTTTGCGTGGATCCGAACCTGTGAAAATAAATAAATACATAGATATATACAAAAAAGTAGTAGAGTAGAATGTTAAATCATATAGCCATCTGGGGGTGAAAAAGTCATTATTGACGGAGCTATATATGATATAGAAAATTATCTTTTTATAATATATATATATATTTTTTTAAAAAAATTGGGGTTGCCAAAGACCCCCAACCTTAGAGGGAAGTTCACCCCCGATAATACTGATGATGTTATGTTATGGTAATGGATCATATCATTAACATGGTATAAAGTAATGTTATTCTATACATATGGATCATATAGGATCCTTATGCACAAAGCTACCATTTGAGAGAGAGAGAGAGAGAGCTTGCACAAGAACAATTAGTTACCTGACAATATCAGTTCCATGTGTTTTTACAGCATTTTCAAGCTCTTGCTCACTCAAGCTAAGATGTCCAACTTTATTAATTAGGATCAGGAAGCCAGATATTTGATGCACCTTTCGGCTTTCCTGCATGAATGGCAAGTAAACTCCTATTTGCATTATTAGCCCTTTCCTTGTTTTCATCCTCATCATTCGGCTCATATGCTGCCAAGCGGATAGAGGGTGTTAGAATATAAATTAAATGATTAAATTTATCTATTTCTATAAGCTTAAATTTTTTGAATAAATGGTGATTAAATGGTGATTTCGTGCGTTTAGCATAGCAGCACATGCAATTATGTAATCTATTTCATTTGCACCTTATCAGTGGCTCCAAGTTCTATTTTGGCATCCTCGGCGGAATCTTTCTGCTTTTGTAAATCTCTTTCCATGCTACTCTGAACTTCAAGGTATTCCGTTGGTGGCCGGTTTAGTAGAAATCAAAACCCTTTTCTTCAATGATTCCGGTGAAGGGAATTCCGTTATGTATTCCGATTCAAGGCGATATAGCATGGCTACAAATGTTTTAGTGACCATCTATGAGAAGAAAATTCATGGCAAGTCGTATAAATGGTTAAAATGAATAGAAAAGTGATGCATTTTGCTCACCTTGGCTACTTTGGCTTGAAGATCTGCAGTCAGGTGGCCTTCAAAAGTAATCACAACAGGGTAGTCAGAAGCAGAAAATGCATTTTTCTTAATAGCTTGCAAACAGTCGGTGAGTTCCACTGGACTAGTCAGAGTACTCCTGCAGCTCCAAACAAAATCCATCAATTAAACTAAAAACTACCTTTTGTTTTTATTTTTCTTCTTCTCGGGCTCTTCCTTAATGGTGAACCTATGTATCTAACACCCAATTACCCAAAAATGCTTTGTCTCTATTTTCTATTATTCCGCTATTTTCTTTATTTTTCCATTTCATTGCAAACAAACATAATTCATACCCTCCATGACGAACTTCCACATCGTCTGTGCTGGAGTTTTGCCACGAATCCAATTTAATTACTCTTACACCTCTTTTTAGTGCGTCTTTAATTGGTTCCACACCGCTGTCACCGATGAGTTGATTACCAGTTAAGTAGGAGTAATTATGGCCTGTGAATAGGAAATAATGAGCAAGTGGAGCATTCATATCGTACGTGGTGCACCTGCATATATACAAACAGATAAGTTTATCAAGGAACTTGCTTCAATATTTTTGTTTTCCATAAAAATTCTTACAAAATGGTTATACAACTTGTAACCTTTTTTTTTTTTTTTTTTTTTTTTTTAAATTTTTTATATGATTAAATTAATCATTTTTTAAATGGTAATTTAACATGATCGTATTAAAATATATATCATTTTCTATCGACTTAAACTTTTGAGATAAGTAGTTATTTAATGGTTATTCAGAAAATAACCCAATGTATGCCCCAAGCACTTAACCAATAAGTGACAAAATGCACCATATTAGAAGAAGTGATCATGACCTTAAAAGCGGAGAACGAAAACCTTTAGATGCAAGGCATTGCTAGGATTATTTTTTTCTAATTAAGTAGCGGAAAGAGTTACAAGAGATGATCTTTCTTCTTGATCCGGATGAAAGAGAGAATGAGAGATCCTATGAGAATACTTTCAAAAACAAGATCGAAAGCGGCCAACTTTACTAAAGATTGTGTTTTGAAATTGGCACATCGAGAAACTTTCACAGTAAACCAGCTATGAAAGGAAGAGAGTTCCAAACTAACATCATAAATAAGGATCAAAAGGGCATCCCCTTCAAGTAAGAAATTGTTGCAACTGAAAGAGACAACTAATCTAGTAGCGAGAAGAGTTGCAAACGCTTCACTAAGAAGGACACGATGATACCGATAGAGACATGATGAAGGAATATCAATTCTCACATTAAGATAGAAACAATCATGAGAAAGAGAAAACAAGTTAACTAGTTTTATCACTTCTTATTTAAGTTTTTGAGAAAACTGGCGATTTAAGAGTTAAAAAGAGTAAGATTGAAGATTACCTCGCGATGATGGAGAGGGAAATTAAGATCTCCGAGAAGATATCGGAAGAAAGCTTCAAGATGGAGGCCCTTCCGCTGGAAGATGTTGAGATGCTTCAGGCTGTTGAAGATGGCCTGAGCATGGCCCTTGGTAGCATTATGATCTCCTTGAACATGAATCAGGAAGTCTAGCAGTTTATCAATGCTCATGATGCCATTCTCAGAGTATTCTTCAAATAGCTTCTTGATTTCTTCCGGAGGCTCAGCCACCCTGAGCTTGAACGTTCTCCTGAAACAGAAGCACACCTTGTAATGCTGCTTAGACATTGTTTGTTTATACGTGCACAGAAACAAGGATTGAATTGCTATCAGTCGATCCTTTGTTTTGTGTTTAAATATGGATGGAATGGAGAGAGAGTGATTGAAGCTAGCTTGCCCTTGATATTGCTTGATGTTTTCCTCGTATATTCTGTCTTTTCTCATACATTAATGCTTCCGGGCAAGGTGAGAATCAGTTCCTAAGATGCATCATGTACATTGTACAAGAAAGGTCAAAAAGAAAAGAAAACACGTCACCTCAAACACTGTTAAATAATTTTTATTTTATTTTTTTTTATTATGAGTAACACATGTCGTGATTTTATTGGCGATTTTATTGGCTCTGATTTGGAATATTAGTAGAATCCGTCATGTTTTTTTACGAAATTTTATAGGATGAAGTAATTTGTTATTTATGCATACACTAAGAATCTCTCAAAACATTTTGATACCAGAGAAAGCATATTGTAAATTAAATAAACCACGTGGATAGATTTTGAATATTTTCTTGTAAAAAAAAACACAAGCATGTGTAGAGCTAACTTCTTACAAGAGAGAGTGGTCGTATGGCCCCTAGCTATCGATCAGTTGAGCGGCCACCTCTAACCAGAATATATAGTTAGGGTGGCCGTCCTCTCCCTTGTTGGAGGTGGCTCTTTCTAATATTTTATTATTTTTAAAAAAAATTAAGTAATAAGTAAGCCTCTTTGGTTGAAAAACTATGCGTACGTATGTTTTCTCAAAAATCAAAATATTTCTATAAGGTGTGAAAAGTACTTGGGATAATTATCCTTTCTCTCATGAATTACCACTTGATTACCATATACCCCTATAAACTACCAACTTTACATTACGACCACATTAAACTACTCTTTCGTTACCCAAACCCCCATTTATGTTAGTCAAGATCGTTAATTCGGACGATTAACCCATCACATGCGCGTCACATGCCTTTAATGTGTATGCATTTTTTTGGGGGGTAATTATCATTTCGTCCATGAACTACCATTCGATTACCATATACTCCCATCAACTATCAACTTTACGTGCACGTGATGGGTTGACCGTCCGATTTAATGACCTTGACTGACAGAAATGTGGTTTTAATAACGAAATGGTAGTTTGATGGGGTTGTAATGTAAAGTTGGTAGTTAATGTGGGTATATGGTAATCGATTGGTAGTTGATGGGAGAAAATAAAATTACCCTAAAATATTTTGTATTTTAAATTGTTTGTTCATAATTTTAAGAAAACTGTATTTTTGATTGTAAAAGTAGAAAACCTTTTTGGGTTGTTAACTTTCTAGGTTCTTTTCTTTCAGACAGTCTCTCTCTTTCACTCGTCTTTTTCCTTCTATATTCTTTAACTATTTCATCCATATCATGTATTTTAAATTAAAGTTAACAGATATAATAAACGGATATACAATTAACAATACTGATGAGAGATCTATATTCTATAAAGTCATACAAAGAATATTACACTAGTAATCTTCTCTCTCTCTTTCTCTGGTTACAAAGCAAGAGATTACTTGTCTAAGGTCTGAGCTGTAAAGGAATTAATTAAGCAGCGAACAATTGGGGGGATCTATGCCCAAGATGCTTGGCATCCAGGGTTCGAAAAGTAAGTCGCACAAAGAGAAGAATAAAACTCCCACCATATAATTCCATGTCACGCATTGCTTTCTTTCTCACTCTCTCTCCTCATGTGTAACCTTAACCCAATGGTAGAGCTGATAAATTTTGATACGAATTCAATACGAAACTAGTGGATAAGGGTTAAGGGATTTGACTCGTTTAAATAAATGAGTCAAGTTATGACTAATCTATATAATCTTATACTCATATCTTGGCACGAATATAATCTGATATATATGCAAACACAAATTGCCACCATTACCTAATGGTTGGTTTTTGCTTTTTCAATTTTTTTTTGCAACCAGGAATTAGCCATAATCTCATAGAAATGCAGGACCCTCGGTAATGAGGCAATGCTAGTATTAAATTCTGAAGACCACCCCCACAATGATGTGGCTGTAACATCTTACGAGAAATGTATTAGTAAATGTATCAAGAACCACAATGTGGAGAGTAAGAAATACATATCACTCACTTATTACAGGAAGTGGTTTTTCATTTGCACCATTTACCTTATAATTAGCATGATAATCAAAATCTGATTCTGCCGAGATCACTATCCATTCATAAACTGTATCTCTAGTATAGTTGAAAACGTTTGGTTTCTATCTTTTGTCCATTTCCGTACAAGAGATTGACAAATTTACCATTAAACATGTGAAACCACATGTGAGTCCCACAAATTCAATGATAAATTTATAAAAAATAGACAAATTAAAAGATATGCAAGAGATGAATGTATAATACTTCTAAGTACGTATCGTTTGATATGTATTACTTTTATAAAAAAACACTCCAAATTAGATTAAGAAACATACCCAAAGGCCAAAGCTTACAGCCAACATAGAATTCAGTTATAGATCAATTGCAGGCTGTACTGCTAGCTGTGCGTTTCGTCAACTATCTACTGAACATAGGATTTAAATATTGCTCTTCAAATGTCAATTTACTATTTTAGTCAGGACAAGGACTTGTGATTCAGCAGTGAGCTACTAAATATGGAAACTAAAATTACAAAGTTTTTACACCAAACATGTGAGAATTCAGTTATTTAAGGGCAGATGTTGGTTTAAATTTAGGGATACAATTAGTGATATGGGTTTGGATTGTATCGACATCTGACTTATTTAATTAAATGAATCAAATCCTCAAAACTAATTCATTAATTTTATGTTGGGTTCATATCGGGTTTGCGAATTGTGTAAAAAATTGTCATCCCTAATTTCAATAAATTATTGAAGGATTTTTGTCTAACCCAATTCAAAAGAAAACTTTATTCAAATTAAAAAAAGATAAAATAAAAATAAAAATAAAATAGACGTGGAAAAGCTATGAAAACTAGCAT
The DNA here is from genome assembly GCF_901000735.1 of Corylus avellana. Classification (NCBI taxonomy): domain Eukaryota; kingdom Viridiplantae; phylum Streptophyta; class Magnoliopsida; order Fagales; family Betulaceae; genus Corylus; species Corylus avellana. Next base: position 20,766,889 of record NC_081550.1, on the reverse strand, counting down.
TCAATTTGTTCTGTTTTAATTTGCTCTATAAGTCTTTGAGAGTGTCAAGACTACATATAAAATAATAATTATTCGGTTAAATGTATAATAATTATTTTTATTTTTATTTTATGTTTTAACAATTAGAAACATTAAAGCCATTACCATTATGATGGAATCCAAGCGCGCTAACAACCATAATGAAGTCTGTGGTCTTAATTTGCTGCTCCAAATAATAGATCGATGCCCACACAAGCAGGCTTATTCATAGGCTCATAGCAAACAATGATGTGGTCATTCTCACACTTAATTATTTTCATGAAGCACGACAAGATTTTTGAAGTTTAAAGGAAAAACAATGCAACTTTACGGTTTTTATATTAAGAGTTGGAGGACGAATTTGAATCATTCACCAACGTGTAGATTTCTACTCTCACACGATTTTATCCTTCTAAATACTTGCATGCATTATCATGAGTAAATACTCTATACATATATAATACATGTAAAAGGCATATATAGTGAAGTCCAATACATGCGTCCAAGTTGTTTTAGAAAAATTGAAATCCCATAAGAAGCCTTACATTTTTGAATTTGTCTCCCTTTTTATTATGTAAGGGAACTGCTCGAATACCGCTTCTCAACTCTGATACCGGTAGACATGTCTGGCCTCCGAAGTCATTTTTTCCTGATGTGTCATACTCGAGAACTTCAATCCGAAGAATAGCTAACTCAGGAACCCTCAATTGGAATATAAACTCCTCATTCCACACCGGTAGCCACTCATCCTCAATTACATGTGTTTGCTTCATATGATCTTGATCAGCTGGGACTCCAGCAATTCCCACCTGCAGTCAACTATTTACTTAGCAACCGTGTACATGTATTTCATTTTCATGTTAATGGTCCAAGTAGAGATGACAATTTTTGACACGATTTGAAAATTCGACATAAACTCAATACAAAATTAGAGGGTTAAGATTGAGGGATTTGAAGTGTTTAATAAAATTGGTTGAATTAAGGTTGACAATCTTATACTATGCCTCAACACGACATGTATCTAACATGCAATAACTTCCAAGAGCATCGAGACAGTCAGTAATGATGCACACTAGTTAATGTAAGAAACTTTTTATTTTGGCACTAAGTGATAAACTTTTTTCTTCACATTTCACTCATTCACTTGGGTAAAAAGGCAAAAGTAGTATGAATTCAATATATTTTCAAAAAATTAGGGCTTAAAAAAATTAATACAAGTCCAAAATTAAAAACCGACTCAAATTATTTTCCAAATTGTTTAAAATAGGATTTAATAGAATCCCCAAAAAGGCATACAAAACTAAAATAGGCCAATTACCTAAAATACAAATAGCGGATAATAACTGCATTTAATAATCGCGTGATGCTGATATGGATGTGGATACGAATACGAATATTTAAAAGTAATATTCACATTTTACGGATACAATTGCAGATATTACAAATAACCGTATCTGCATCCACATGTACACCTCTAGTTCATAGATCATTTTCATGAAACAATTAATTGGTTTATCTTAGACAAAAATAACTTTTGATCAACTTACTCTCACAAAAAAGTCGGGTGGTGAATATCGATCAAAGTGTGTGCGGCGGAAATCATTCTGCCACCCTTCTCCCATGTAGACTTTTACCTGTTTGTCACCATAAAGATAACCCAGATGAGCAAAGCTACTAAAACGAAAAGAAAGAAGGAAACATGGAACTTAATTGTTTAAATTAATATTATAACATTTCTTTATTTGTGTTTAAACTTTTCTCAACACGCGAGAGCAAAAAGAGTAAAATATTTAATTGAAACATATATAGGTAATTATGGTCCTATATTATTGAAATATTTACGTCAGGTTCGAACTCATCTAAAAAACTTGAACTAATAAGAAAGAGTGAACTTAATCATTTAAATTAATAATCTAATAATTAGGGCCTAAAACCTCTCACCACCAACGTTGTCTTAATTGGTAGTAGCTCAAGAGGATTAAAGACTTCATTATCTGGATGATCAGCCGGCAACAAAAATTGAGGTTTTTTCACATAACCGCAACCACCATTGGCTCTGAACATTCCTTGCATAATCCAAAGGAACTTCCCATGTCCCTGTCAAGGAAAAGTGGTGGAAAAGATTAATTAGTTTAGAGAGCATGGGAAATTGTTCCCAAATCGTCCATATATTTTCCTCAAACTATTACATAATTGACAATATTTCCTCCAAACTTTTAATTGTGATAATGTCCCTTTCAAACTACCAAAACATTGTTAATGTCCCCCAAGGCTAACAAAAAGATAAAAATGACCCTATATATTTCTCAATAAGACAAAAATACCCCTATAAATTCGAAAATAATAATAATAATAATTTTTTTTTATAAAAAAATAAATTAAAAAAACGATTTGTTTTTTTTTTTAATAAAAAAATAAAATTTTTATTTAAATTTTGTTTTAAAAAACGAAAATTTTTATTTTTTTAAAATGGAAATTTTTATTTTAAAAAATTATAAAACAATTTTTTATATATAAAAAAAATTCAATTAAAAAATAGATTCTTTTTTTCTTATAAAAATGATTTTTTTTTTTTTTTTTTTTTTTAATTTTAAATTTGGTCACCCTTGAAATTTTATTATTATTTTTTAAAAAAGTTTTAGTTTTTTTTTTTTTTTTTTTTGAAGTCTTAGTATTTTTTGTTTTTATTTTGCTAAAGGTAGTTTCGTTATTGGGGGGACATTAACAATATTTTGGTAGTTTGAAGAGGGCATTATCACAATTGAAAGTTTAAGCAAGACATTATCAATTGAATGGTAATTTAAGGGGGGTATATGGACTTTATCCTAGAATTTATTTTACCATATGACAAATTAATAATCATCTGTACTCAATCAATCATTCAGTATAGCATAGTAGCTTAAAACTTAACCTGCATAATTGTTTTATGATATCATTTCTTCTAGAAAACTCATCTTTCCAGCTCAAAAGGCACAAATTTGCATGACTATTATATTGTCAATCAAGTTTCCTGTACCAAGATGGTCATTGTGAGCAATATTTAATCTATCACGGAGTACAAGTACTAAGCAAGTTCTGGTATACTAGGGGGCATCTAGCCCTTAAGGGGTTGGCTCCAAGGATAAGTTATTTGGTTCTGGTGTTTCATGAAGCATTAGGTCTAACTTAACGTCGGCTTTTCTTTAGTGCAAACAATTTCTTATGGTCACACCAGCGAGTGAAAGCCCATCTTTACCCGATCCGGGTGGAAAGAATGCTTTACACTGTGCTGGAGATCTAGTACTTGAGGCAAAGCCTCAAATATCCCGGCTAAAAAAAAACTAGTAGCGTTTGAACGGCTTATGCAGTACATTTGCTGCATAATGTTAAGTGATCGATAGAGTTGTTTTGGTTACTTCTCATTCCTTTCAGGAAATAACATGCAACACTCTGTACATCAAGGTAGCACACATTCCCTAAGAAGTCTTACCTGCATATTAAGTGCAACCATTTGAGCTCCATGCATCCATCCCAGCATAGGATCGTAATTAGATGAGTCCAAGCGCAAACCTTTTGGGTACACCCTCAGCAAGTTTTTTTGGGTAAACCTAGAAAGCATCCGATATTCTCATTATTATTATATTTGAATATATATATATGGTAAAAATTATTATTATTTTTTAATTTTTTTAAAGAGTAGCGACATTTGAATAGTGCAAAGCGTCACCTTGTAGCGACATTTTTACTATTCAAACGTCTCTAATTTTGAATCCAATCACTATGTTTAAGGGCATTTTGAAAATGTCACTATATCAACAGTAACATTTTTGGGGCTAAAAACGTCACCTTCTACGTGTCACTATTTTAGCCTTTTTTTTTTGTAGTGAGTTAAGATTTTTTGGATAGGGTCTGAACCTATGTAAATAAATAAATAAATAGATACAAAGAGTAGTAGAGTAGAAAACTAAATCATCTAGCCATCTAAGGATGAAAAAAGTCATTATTGACAGAGCTAGCTATTATATAGAAAAACATATTTTTATAAAAAAAAAATTTAAAAAAAATTGGGGTTACCAAAGACCCCCCAACTTTACAGGTAAGCCCACCTACTGATGTTATGTTATGGCAGTGGATCATAACCTTAACATGGTATAAAGTAATATTATTCTATATATACATACGGATCATAGGATCCTTATGCACAAAGCTACCATTTGAGAGAGAGAGAGAGAGAGAGAGAGCTAGAGCTTGCACAAGAACAATTAGTTACCTGACAATATCAGTTCCATGTGTTTTTACAGCATTTTCAAGCTCTTGCTCACTCAAGCTAAGACGTCTAACTTTATTAGGATCAGGAAGCCAGATATTTGATGCACCTTTCGGCTTTCCTGCATGAATGGCAATTAAACTCCTATACTCATTATTAGCCTTTTCCTCGTCTTCATCTTCATCCTCATTATTTGGCTCAACTTGCTGCCAAGTGGGTAGAGGGCGTTAGAATATAAATTAAATGATTAAATTTATTAATTTCAACTGGTTTGAAGTTTTCGAATAAATTGTGATTTCGTGCGCTTAGCAAGTTAGCATAGGCTCATAGCCCCACACGCAATAATGTGATCTATTTCATTTGCACCTTATTAGTGGCTCCAAGTTCTGTTTTGGCATCCTGATCTTTCTGCCTTTGTGAATCTTTTTCCATTGTACTCTGAACTTCAAGGTATTCCTTTGGCGGTTTAGTTGAAATCAAAACCCTTTTCTTCAATGATTCCGGTGAAGGGAATTCCGTTATGTATTCCGATTCAGGGCGATATAGCATGGCTCCAAATGTTTTAGTGACCATCTATGAGAAGAAAATTCATGACAAGTACTCATGGAGGCAGGTTATATATTTAAACAATAAGAATGGTTATAAAAATCAATAGAAAAGTGATGCATTTTGCTCACCTTGGCTACTTTGGCTTGAAGAATTGCATTTAGGTGGTCTTCAAAAGTAATCACAACAGGGTATTCAGAAGCAGAAAATGCATTGTCCTTAATAGCTTTCAAACATGTGATGAGTTCCACTGGACTAGTCAGAGTCCTACATCTCCAAACAAAATCCATCAATTCAACTAAAACCTACCTTTTGTTTTTATTTTTCTTCTTCCTTGAGATATTAACCCCTATAATATATATATATAAGCCTCTTTCAGGCTCTTCTTTAATAGTGGACCTATGTATCTAATACCGAACTACCCAAAAATACTTTGTCTTTATTTTCTATTATTCCGTTATTTTCTTTATTTTTCCATTTCGTTATGAGTTTCTTCTCCGTACTATATATATATATTAATTAAAGTTAGGGCACAAATGCAAATAAACATAATTTAATTCATACCCTCCATGACGAACTTCCACATCGTCTTTGGTGGAGTTTGGCCACAAATCCAATTCAATTACTCTTACACCTCTTTGTAGTGCGTCTTTAATAGGATCCACACTGCTGTCACTGCTGAGTTGATTACCAGTTAAGTAGGAGTTATGGCCTGTGAATAGGAAGTAATGAGCAAGTGGAGCTTTCATGTCGTGGTGCACCTGCATATATACAAACAGATAAGTTTATCATGTTTTTGCTTTCCATAAAAATTATTACAAAATGGTTATACAACTTGTAATTTTCTCCTACTTAATTGAGTTATTAGGTTTATTTCTCGGTAGGGATCACCTGCCAGGTTATTGTTATAATATTAAGGGGTAATTTCACTTTAAATCTCTGAATTACCAAGCGATTTGAAAAGCTTCCCCAAACTTCAAAGTCTCTCAATTCGGACCCTTGAACTTTCAATGACACCCCTCTGTCAGATTTTAAACGTTAAAAGTGAGACACTGACGTTTATACCCCTGAATTTTTTTATAAAATTTCAAATTTACCCTTAATTCCAATTTTTTTTTTTATAAAAAAAATAGGGATATTTTTTTGGTCTTTTTGGGGGTAAATCAGGAAAGTTAATGGTTAAATATGATAGATGGGTTCAAATTAACTGCAATTGAAAGTTCAGAGATCCAAATTGAGAGGTTTTGAAGTTTGGGAGGGCTTCTCAAATTGCGTAGTAATTCAATGGTTTAAAATAAAGTTACTCATAATATTAATTAGAGGATTAAATTAATCATTTCTTAAGCAATGATTTAACGTGGCAGTATTAAAACATATATCATTTTCTACAAATATAAACTTTTGAGGTAAGCCCCAAGCACTTAATTAGATATGAATCAACCATAAGCGACAAGATAGCTCATATTAGAAGAAGTGAATGGAAACCTTTAGATGCAAGGCATTGCTAGGTTGACTGCACAATCATACAGATAGATTACATGGGACTCTCAAGATCAAGATAATTGGTAACTTAACATGCTATCAAATTTTGGGTTTGAGTTTGATCTATATATGTTTCTGTAATTCACTTCTCATTTAAATTTTTAAGAGTTAAAAAAGAGGAAGATTGAAGATTACCCCGCGAGGATGGAGAGGGAAATTAAGATCGCCGAGAAGATATCGGAAGAAAGCTTCAAGATGGAGGCCCTTCCGTTGGAAGATGTTGAGATGCTTGAGGCTGTTGAAGATGGCCTGAGCATGGTCCTTGGTAGCATTATGATCTCCTTGAACCCGAATCAGGAATTCTTGCAGTTTATCAATGCTCATGGTCCCATTCTCAGAGTATCCTTCAAATAGCATCTTGATTTCTTCCGGAGGTTCAGCCATGTCCCTGTGCTTGAACATTCTCCTGAAACAGAAGCACACCTTGTAATGCTGCTTCGACATTGTTTGTTTATACGTACAGAAACAAGGATTGAATTGCTATCAGTCGATCCTTTTGTTTGTGTTTAAATTGAAGCTTGCCATTGATATAGCTTGATGTTTTCCTCCTATCTTCTATCTTTTCTCATACAATGCTTCCGGGCAAAGTGAGAATCTGTTCTCATGCATCATCTACAAGGAATGTCAAAAAGAAAAGAAAAGAAAAGAAAAGGTGTCCACTCCACATTCCCTACTTTAATCCTGAGTAAGAAGACACCCTGTTTTAATAA
>NC_081550.1:20745898-20759727 GCF_901000735.1 Corylus avellana | reverse complement strand
TTTTTTTTTTTTTTTTTCTTTTTTCTTTTTTCTTTGAAGTTTTAGTAATTTTTTGTTTTTATTTTACTAAGGGTAGTTTCATTATTAGAAAGGACATTGACAATATTTTGATAGTTTGGAGAGAGCATTATCACAATTAAAAGTTTGAGTAGGACATTATCAATTGGATAGTAATTTAAGAAAATATGTAGACTTTACCCTAAAATTTATTTTATTGTCTGACAAATTAATAATCATCTGTACTCAATCAATCATTCAGTATAGCACAGTAGCTTAAAACTTAACCTGCATAATTGTTTTATGATATCATTTCTTCTAGAAAACTCTTATCTTTCCAGCTCAAAAGGCACAAATTTGCATGACTATTATATTGTCAACCAAGTTTCCTGTACCAAGATGGTCATTGTGAGCAATATTTAATCTATCACGGAGTACAAGTACTAAGCAAGTTCTGGTATACTAGGGGGCATTTAGCCCTTAAGGGGTTGGCTCGAAGGATAAGTTATTTGGTTATGGTGTTTCATGAAGCATTAGGTCTAACTTAACATTTGCTTTTTTTACCCGATCTCTGTGGAAAAAATCCTTTACACAGTGTGCTGGAGATCTAGTACTTGAGGCAAAGCCTCAAATATCCCGGGTAAAAAAAAAAAAAAGAACTAGTAGCGTTTGAACTGCTTATGAAGTACATTTGCTGCATAATGTTAAGTGATCGATTGAGTTGTTTTGGTTACTTCTCATTCCTTTCATGAAATAACACGCAACACTCTGTACATCAAGGTAGCACACATTCCATAAGAAGTCTTACCTGCATATTAAGTGCAACCATTTGAGCTCCATGCATCCACCCCAGCATAGGATCGTAATTAGATGAGTCCAAGCGCAAACCTTTTGGGTACACCCTCAGCAAGTTTTTTTGGGTAAACCTAGAAAGCATCCGATATTATTATTATTATTATTATTATGGTAAAAATTATTATTACTTATTAATTTTTTTTAAGAGTAGCGACATTTTCACTGTTCAAACGTCTCTAATTTTGAATCCAATCACTATGTTTAAAGGCATTTTGAAAATGTCACTATATCAATAGTAACATTTTTGGGGCTAAAAACGTCACCTTCTATGTGTCACTATTTTAGCCTTTTTTTTGTAGTGAGTTAAGATTTTTTGGGTAGGGTCTGAACCTATGTAAATAAATAAATACATAGATACAAAGAGTAGTAGAGTAGAAAACTAAATCATCTAGCCATCTAGGGATGAAAAAAGTCATCATTGATAGAGCTAGCTATTATATAGAAAAACATATTTTTATAAAAAAAAAAATTTAAAAAAATTTGGGGTTACCAAAGACTCCCCAACTTTACAGGTAAGCCCACCTACTGATGTTATGTTATGGCAGTGGATCATAACCTTAACATGGTATAAAGTAATATTATTCTATATATACATATGGATCATAGGATCCTTATGCACAAAGCTACCATTTGAGAGAGAGAGAGAGAGATAGAGTTTGCACAAGAACAATTAGTTACCTGATAATAGCAGTTCCATGTGTTTTGACTGCATTTTCAAGCTCTTGCTCACTCAAGCTAAGACGTCTAACTTTATCAGGATCAGGAAGCCAGATATTTGATGCACCTTTCGGCTTTCCTGCATGAATGGCAATTAAACTCCTATATTCATTATTAGCAGTTTTCTCGTCTTCATCTTCATCTTCATCCTCATCATTCGGCTCAACTTGCTGCCAAGTGGGTAGAGAGCGTTAGAATATAAATTAAATGATTAAATTTATCAATTTCAACTGGTTTGAAGTTTTCGAATAAATTGTGAATTCGTGCACTTAGCAAGTTAGCATAGGCTCATAGCAGCACATGCAATAATGTGATCTATTTCATTTGCACCTTATTAGTGGCTCCAAGTTCTGTTTTGGCATCCTCTGCTGAGTCTTTCTGCCTTTGTGAATCTTTTTCCATTGTACTCTGAACTTCAAGGTATTCCTTTGGTGGTTTAGTTGAAATCAAAACCCTTTTCTTCAATGATTCCGGTGAAGGGAATTCCGTTATGTATTCCGATTCAGGGCGATATAGCATGGCTCCAAATGTTTTAGTGACCATCTATGAGAAGAAAATTCATGACAAGTCATGGAGGCAGGTTATATATATTTAAACAATAAGAATGGTTAAAAAAATAAATAGAAAAGTGATGCATTTTGCTCACCTTGGCTGCTTTGGCTTGAAGAATTGCATTTAGGTGGTCTTCAAAAGTAATCACAACAGGGTATTCAGAAGCAGAAAATGCATTGTCCTTAATAGCTTTCAAACATGTGATGAGTTCCACTGGACTAGTCAGAGTCCTACATCTCCAAACAAAATCCATCAATTCAACTAAAACCTACCTTTTGTTTTTATTTTTCTTCTTCCTTAAGATACTAACCCCTATATATATATATAAGCCCCTTTCGGGCTCTTCTTTAATAGTGGACTTATGTATTTAACACTGAACTACTCAAAAATACTTTGTCTCTATTTTCTATCATTCTGTTATTTTCTTTATTTTTCCATTTCATGTACTATATATATATATATATATATATATATATATATATATATATATTAAAGTTAGGGCACAAATGCAAATAAACATAATTTAATTCATACCCTCCATGACGAACTTCGACATCGTCTTTGGTGGAGTTTGGCCACAAATCCAATTCAATTACTCTTACACCTCTTTGTAGTGCGTCTTTAATAGGATCCACACTGCTGTCACTGCTGAGTTGATTACCAGTTAAGTAGGAGTTATGGCCTGTGAATAGGAAGTAATGAGCAAGTGGAGCGTTCATGTCGTGGTGCACCTGCATATATACAAACAGATAAGTTTATCATGTTTTTGCTTTCCATAAAAATTATTACAAAATGGTTATACAACTTGTAATTTTCTCCTACTTAATTGAGTTATTAGGTTTATTTTTCGGTAGGGATCACGTGCTGGGTTATTGTTATAATATTAAAGGATAATTTCATTTTAAACCCCTGAATTACCAAGTGAGTTGAGAGTTCCCCCAACCTTCAAAGCCTCTTAATTCGGACCCTTGAACTTTCAATGACAATCCACTCTGTCAGATTTCAAACGTTAAAAGTGAGACAATGACGTTTATACCCCTGACTTTTTGTTATAAAATTTTAAATTTACCCTTAATTCCAATTTTTTTTTTTTTAAATAAATGGTTAAAAAAAATCAGGGATATTTTAGTCTTTTTAAGGGTAAAATTAGGAAAGTTAATGGCTAAATTTGATGGATGAGTTCAAATTGATTGCAATTGAAAGTTCAGGAGTCTAAATTGAGAGGTTTTGAAGTTTGGGAGAGCTTCTCAAATCGCGTAATAATTCAATGGTTTAAAATGAAGTTACCCATAATATTAATTAGAGGATTAAATTAATCATTTCTTAAGCGATGATTTAGCATGGCCATATTAAAACATATATCATTTTCTATAAATTTAAACTTTTGAGCTAAGCCCCAAGCACTTAATTAGATATGAATCAACCATAAGCGACAAGATAGCTCATATTAGAAGTGAATGGAAACCTTTAGATGGAAGGCATTGCTAGGTTGACTTCACAATCATACAGATAGATTACATGGGACTCTCAAGATCAAGATAACTGGTAACTTAACATGCTATCAAATTTTGGGTTTGAGTTTGAACTATATATGTTTCTGTAATTCACTTCTCATTTAAATTTTTAAGAGTTAAAAAAGAGGAAGATTGAAAATTACCCCGCGAGGATGGAGAGGGGAATTAAGATCGCCGAGAAGATATCGGAAAAAAGCTTCAAGATGGAGGCCCTTCCGTTGGAAGATGTTGAGATGCTTGAGGCTGTTGAAGATGGCCTGAGCATGGTCCTTGGTAGCGTTATGATCTCCTTGAACCCGAATCAGGAATTCTTGCAGTTTATCAATGCTCATGGTCCCATTCTCAGAGTATCCTTCAAATAGCATCTTGATTTCTTCCGGAGGTTCAGCCACGTCCCTGTGCTTGAACATTCTCCTGAAACAGAAGCACACCTTGTAATGCTGCTTCGACATTGTTTGTTTATACGTACAGAAACAAGGATTGAATTGCTATCAGTCGATCCTTTTGTTTGTGTTTAAATTGAAGCTTGCCATTGATATAGCTTGATGTTTTCCTCCTATCTTCTATCTTTTCTCATACAATGCTTCCGGGCAAAGTGAGAATCTGTTCTCATGCATCATCTACAAGGAATGTCAAAAAGAAAAGAAAAGAAAAGAAAAGGTGTCCACTCCACATTCCCTACTTTAATCCTGAGTAAGAAGACACCCTGTTTTAATAATCTTAGTGTTTTAAGTGTTTTTTCATATTAGTTACTTAAAATTAAAAAAAAAAAAAAAACTTCACTATGAACCCCTGAATTACCACCCATTTTGACCTACTCTCAAACTTCAAAACCTCTTAATTTGGACCCCTGAACTTTCAATTGTAGTCAATTTGAATCCCTCCATCAATTTTTGCCGTTAAAACCCTTAAAAAAAACAAAATTACCCTTCAATTTTCTTTTATTAAAAAAAAAATTGAAAAAATTGAAGAAAAAAATGAAAAAAAGGGTCACAAGGTGGCCTAACCGTGGGTCACCTTGTATTTTTTTTTAATATATATATATATATATATATATATATATATATATATATAATTTTTAATTTGAAATTAAGAGTGAATTTAAAATTTTATAAAAAAGTCAAGGGTATAAATGTCATTGTTTATCTTTGAATGTTTAAAATCTAACGAATGGATTCAAAATAATAAAAATTGAAAGTTCAGGGGTTCAAAGTGAGAGGTTTTGAAGTTTGGGGGGCATGTCAAAAAGGGGAGGTAATTCAGGGGTCCAAAGTAATTTTTTTTAAAAAAAAAAACCACTTAAATCGGTATAAAATAAGTGTGATAAATGAATTTTTTTTTTTCTTTTAGTTTTTGTATATTTATAATTTTTTAAAGTAACAAGTTAGCCTCTTTACTTGAAAAACTATGCATATGTTTTCTCAAAAATCAAAATATTTCTATAAGAAAGTGTGAAAAGTATTTCATATTTAGATTGTTTGTTAATAATTTTTTAGAAAAAATGTATTTTTGGTTGTAAAAATAGAAAACCATTTAGAGACGAGCCTTAACTTTCTAGGTCCTTCTCTTTCTGACAGTTTCTCTCTCTATTCTCTTTCTTCTATATTCTTCAACTTTTTCATCCATATCATTTATTTTGAATTAAAGTTGATAGATATCATAAGTGGATATACAATAAACAAAACTGATGGGAGATCTATATTAAAGTCATGCAAAGAATACACTAGAAATCTTCTCTCTCTCTCTCTCTCTTTCTCAGGGTACAAAGCAAGAGATTGCTTGTCTCAGGTCTCAGCTGTAAAGGAAGCAGGGAACAAGTTGTGGGGAATGGTGGGGGCAGGGACAGTAAACCCACCTCTATCAAGACATTCAGTTTGTCAATTCAAATGGGAATGTCTAATGATCATCTTATTCTATGCCCAAGATGCTTGGCACCTAGGGTTCGAAAAGTAAGCCACACAAAGAGAAGAATAAAACTCCCACCATAATTCCTTGTTATGTATCCCCTCCCCTGCTTTCTTTCTCATTCTCCTATCATCTATGTAACCTTGACCCTAATGGTAGGGCCGATAAATTTTGACACGAACTCAACACGAAATTAGTAGATTATGGTCGAGGGATTTGACTCGTTTAATTAAATGAGTCGGATTATGGTTAACCTAAATAATTTATATCCATGCCTCGACACGAATCAAATCCGATACGCAAACACAAATTATCACCATTACCTAATTTTTCAAATCCTTTGTGCAACCAGGAATTAGTCCATAACCTCAGAGAAATCCAGGACCCTCGGTGATAAAATAAAAAATGAGGCAGTGCTAGTATTAAATTCTGAAGACCACCCTCACGATGATGTGGCAGTAACATCTTATGAGAAATGTATTGGTAAATGTATCAAGAACCACAATGTGGAGAGTAAGAAATGTATTTCACCCACCTACAGGAAGTGGTTTTTCATTTGCACCACTTACCTTATTAGCATGATATCAAAATCTGATTCTGCTGAGATCACTATCCATTCATAGACAGTATCCTATGTTGATTTGTTCTCCAGTATAGTTTGATATGTATTACTTTTCTGATATCATTCAAAACGGTCTCATTCTACTATAAATAGGCCTGACTTGTGTATAGTTGAATCATCACAAAAAATACTTTTCTTTAGTTATTTATTCTACAAGGTCAAACATCCTGCTTTATTTGAAGAACACAAACTCAAGTGCATGTTTGAGTCCATAAATCACTTACAATAGTTGAGAGTAACAGCTTTATAATCTTGAAAGTAAAAAACTGATAGAGAGAGAAAGAAAGAATAAGACTATATTACATGCAAATAGCAGAGACATTGGATAGGGGGAGAACTCGACCAAAATAATATGTTCAGTCGAACTCAAATCGCAAAAGAAGCCTTACAGAGTTGTACTTCTCTCCTTTACGATCAAAAAGGGGAACTGCACGGATCCCTGGCTGCAATTCCCAAACTGGCAAACAAGTTTGGCCACCGAAATCACCCTTCCCGGTGGACATGTCGTCCTCGTACACTTCGACTCGAAGCAAAGCCACTTCAGGAACAGTCAATGGAAATGTGAACTCTTCATCCCAAACAGGAGTCCAGTCATCCTCTATTTTCTTTGTTTCCTTCATTATCTTATCAGCTGGCACTCCTGCTATGCCAATCTGCCGTACAAATTCAAAGACAAGTTCATGCAAGAGAATTTAGGAAAATAAAAGCCTCAGAGCTCAGACACCACTGTGCATTGTGCATGTTTGGCTGCTAACTGCAAATAGTAAGTTCCAGGAACATTTCTATATTCCAAAAAACTTGAACCTTAGTGATATATCTGTATATTGAGACAATCATTTGAGGATAATAGGAAACATGAGATTTATATTTTATTCCAGCTAAGGTCCACAAACTAACCCTGGTGTAAAAATCTGGCGGAGAAAACTTGTCAAAGTGTGTTTGTGTAAAATCCAAATTCCATCCATCTCCCATATATACTTTCACCTGCCAGGTAAAATAAAATTAAGAGTCTTTAGAAAAAAGGAAAAAGTTACAGAGAGTGGAGAACTGACTTTACTTTGACAATAAGCTCACCTTTAAGGTCTTCTTTACTTCCAATTTTGCTTTAGGATCAAACACCTGACTATTTGGACCCACTTCCATTAGAAGATCAGGCTTTTTCACATAACCACAACCCCCGTTGGATCTAAACATCCCATGCATTAACCAAAGATATTTACCATGTCCCTGCAGTTGAACAATACCAATGGCAGTCTTACTAGGGCGACAGAAAATAGTTCAATTCAACAAAAATTAATCTATGTTACAACTCATCCTTCACATATAACTTTCCTTTCAGGAATTCTTTTCTTTTAGAGTGTTTCAACTACTTTTTTTTGGATGAATGAGTTATTTTCATTGATCACAACAAATAATAAAACCTCACTTCTAGCAGCACAGCTAGAACACCAGCAGAAACAACAGGAAACCTCCACAATTACAAACAATCAACCTAACAACTTCCCAATTACAACCAGAAAGAAGCAAATAATCTATCTACTGAGATTAACTACTAACAATGCAGAATGTCAAGGTCAAGGCCCCAACTTTCACAAAGAGTAATATTTACATCAGACTTACTGAATTTCCCTTTCTGACGGATTCTATCCTGCAATATTTGTTCCTCAACTTTCACAAAGAGCAATATTTACTTCAATGACTAATATATGCATGCTAGTCATTACAAAAGAGACTTCTCATCCCTCCATCCTTTTCTATATTTTAGTAAATGGACTTCTGTATGAGTTGAGTTCAATTTTATTCATTTTATTAGGAAAACTTTACCTGTTTGTTCTTTTTTTTTTTTAATAAATTGAAACAAGAAAAACTAAGTAAATGAATGCCACTGTCATTTGCAGCTCATGTATGACATGAAAAAATTAGAGAGCAAATACTAGCCAATATTGGGGACTTGAGACGATCCTCAAATAACAAAAGAGTACTGGAGATTTTTTTTTCTCTCCTGTTTATCTTAATTGTTCACAGTAGGGCAATCCTGCTGTGAATAGAGGAAGTGAGGAAAACCTTTACCAACGCACTAAATGGCTCCGTGACTTCAAAATAGAAATTGAAAGGCAATTAATGTCATAAGGAATAGAAAGCTTCTAAAAGGAATACCACTTCAAGACAATAGGCGATGTCTCAGACTCTCACTTCCAATCTAACCACAGGCAACCTTCTGACATTTCTTAATGCTCATTGTACGATAGCACAGCATTAGCAAACAATGAATTGAGGAATGAAATCAAGTTTAAATATTTAAACACACTGAGCGAAAATGAAAAGAAAAAAGAAAAAGTTTGCTGCATTAAATTACATTGTTATTTGGTCAATTAGCGAAAGACGAAAACTGAACCAAACCTGCATATTAAATGCAACCATTTGAGCTCCATGCATCCAACCAATTAGCGGGTTGTAGTTGGAGGAGTTAAATCGAGTGCCCTTGGGGTACACCCTCAAGAAATTTCTCTGTGTAAATCTATATATACATGGGAATTGCAAGCATCAGTGTTGGAAAACTTTGTCGAAACAACCAAAAAAAGCAGAAATCCTCAAATATAGTTGTCATATGAGAAAATGATTTCAAAGCTTTTTGCTAGAAAATTAATTAGTACCTTACAACTTCCATTCCATGAGATGAAATAGCCTTTTCAAGTGCTTGTTCACTCAAGCTAAGACGTCTAACTTTATCGGCCTCAACTTTTAATGCCTCCTTTAGACCACCCTTGGGTCTTCCGGCATGAATGGTAATTAGACTCTTGTATGTACATGCAACTGGTGGACGTGATTCATGATCAACGTCATCCTTATCCTCATCATCCTGATTGTGTTCACTTGAATCACTATCACTCTGCAAGAAAATAGAGCAAATTTATCAAATTAAAAAACTAATAGGTGGGATATGAGGTAGAAATGAATTTCAAAAGTGGTAAATTTAGTTCTCAGTGCACCGTATGATCATCGTCTTCATCAAAATCCTTTTCCTTCAGTGAATTATCTCTGTTTCCCTGCTTACTTTTAGCTGCAAGGTATTCCTTTGGAGGTTTGGTTGAAATAATAATCCGATACTTCAATTCTTCTGGCGAAGGGACCTCTTCTAAACATTCAGATTCAGGGTAAAACAACATATCTTCAAATGTTTGAGTGATCATCTAAAAAATAAGAATGCAATTGTTAGATGATTCTGAACAAGAATGGTGGTTAATTGGTTCTACTTAATAGAAGACATTGAAAAATCACCTGGGCTACTTTAGCCTGGAGATCCGGGGTAAGGTGGTCTTCAAGAGTTATTATGACAGGGTATGGTGAGGCAGAAAAGGCATGCTCTCTAATGGATTTTAAGCATTCAATAAGTTCCACCGGGGTTGTCAGTGTCCTACATTTATAAATGCAAGCTTTAGACAAAATCCGAGCATGATTTGAAAATTAACAAAAAAAAAAATAATAATTCCAGGAATAAGAACAATGAACAGAGTTCCATAATAAATTAAGAAAAATAATATTCCTTTCTATGATGATAGTGTACTAAATCTATTAGTATAAAGCTTAATACTCAAAAGACAAAATTTGTTGCATGGTTAACAAGGAATTTCTTCTGTAATTACAGTTTCTTAAAACAGAAGTTTACTATCATGCATAAAAGTATTTACTATAGCACCTTTGGAGTTGATCAAGGTAGGAATCGATGAAACCAGGACACTTAACAAGTATTTACGACCCAATTCTCAAAAACATAGAAGATTTCTGTAAATTTCCATGGGCTTCAGAGTCCCCTCCAATCCATTTTAATAATGATAAAGCCATGAAGGGAAGCGCTTGTATTACAATAGAGATAATCAAATGCCATGATGGCAGAAAACGAGAGTTTAGGATTATAATTCACATACCATCCATGATAAACATGAACACCATCTTTTGTGTCGTTGTTCGGCCAAATATCAAGCTCCACCACTCTTACACCTCTCTTCAGTGCGTTTATAATTGGGAGAATACTGCAGTCACTATTGAGCTGGTTACCAGTCAGGTATGAATTGTGACCAGTATAGATGAAATAATGAGACGATGGAGCTGTCATATCCTGGTGAATCTGAAAAGAAATATGCATTTATACTGTCAAACAGCAATGCACTCCATGATAAGTTCAGCTGGCACTTGATCTCTTAGTAAACATTAGTGTTGATAATTTTTGACACGATACACAAACTTGATAAAAACCCAACATGAGATTAGCAGTTTGAATTGACGGGTCTGACCCTTTTATATATTCTTATACTTATGCATCAATGTGCGATATTTATGACTTGACAATTTTTGACACAGACACAAAATTAGTAGGTTATCATTGAGGGTTCTAACCTATTCAAGTAAATCGGTTGAGATAGAGTTAACCTATATAGTCTTATATCCATGACTTGATAAGATCCAAACCCGAAATGCCACTCCCGGTATATAACAAGACTAAGATCAAAAATGGAAAGAAAAACCACCATGGTATAAGGCTTCTTTAAATGTCAAATTTGCAACTGACTTAGACAACAAACCTAAACCTTAAACCATAAACCTCAAATGTTCTTATCTAATTAACTAGCCTACTCAAGATCCTATAATGTCACAAGCTTTCGGTTACATACACCATAAATTGCCGATGAAATTGGTCCCTCGGACCACAAATTGACTACAGACTAAACAAACCAATTTAAACCCACTTCTGTAATTGCTCAAATTGAACTCTTCGATGTCTCTCCTGCTCTAACTACATCATTTCCTTACTGTTTGGTCACTGAGAAAACACAGGAAATTGAAACAGAGTTTGAGGTTTGCTTTTCTAAAGTGGGAAACTTCGCTAGCTCACATGATCACACGATTGTACTAATCTCACTCTGAGCAAAATGACACGTTTTCCTTGCGTTTCCCACATTTCCTGAGCAGCCAAACAGAACCCCACAACCTATTTCCTTTTCCCTCGACAACTAACAAAGACCCCCAAGAAACAAGAGCAAACATAAACAGTACCTTGTCTACTATAGGCGGATTAAGCTCAGCAGAGAACAAGTAATGGTGAAAATCATCAAGCGTGAGAGTGCGTTTCCTGGTGTACTTGGCAATATGGTGCCGCTTCTGCAAGACCTGCTCCACAGTCCCCTCCGCGTCTGAGATCGACGCGCCACTCTTACCCTGAACCTCCACCAAGAACCGCCGCAACTGCTCCGCCGTCATGTGGGAGCCACCCTCCGCGTACTTCTTAAACGCTCCCTTGACGTCCGCCGGCGGCTCCGCCTCCGTGGCCTTAAACCTCCTCTTAAAGCACACGCACATCCTATACGTCCCCATGTTGCTGGAACTCCCAGAAACTCAAAAAAGGCTCCCGATTTTTCCCTCGGTGGATCAAAGTCAAAGCATGTGAAAACAGAGAGAAACAGAGGCTCAGTATATATAAAGAAAATTTTCGTAGGTTAAAATGGAGTAGCTATAACAGTCAGTCTCTGCGTTTGAGTGTTTCTGCGACTTATTTTATTATTTGTGTTGGTTGTTAAAAAGATTTTTTTTTATTTTTTATTTTTGGATGTTCCATTGATCTTTCATTTCTCAGTTCTCACAGCCTTTTCCATCGATGACTTAGCTTTGGCGCGTCTTTGTCGCGTCTTTGTTAATTCCCCACATGTTGAATCGTTGATGGCGTGGGTTATGAAACCGAGGTGGTCTTATTTCGTGTATATTTCTTCGTGTATTAGACAGTGCGAAACTGTGCTCCACACAGCAACACTAACGTTGATGGGGATGATTGATGGCGATGCAGTCAATCTTCTTCTTAGTCAACGGGATGTTATTCACATGTACTAGTTGTTAACCTCGTCAACGGACCATGAAGTTCTCTGTTCGGATTGCAGCTAATTATGGATTGTCATTGCAATTCCTCTATAGCAATTCAAACAGCAAATTATACGGGTTCATATAAGCTCATACATTTTTTTTCAAGTTAATTAAAGTTCTAATCTTTTGATGGAATACTAAAATTTGAGATGAGTTTTATTAGAATATTACAAATTTTATTATAAATAAACTGGAAAAAAAGAAGAAGAAAAGAATCACTGATAGGTATGTATTTGGAAAAAAAATCAAAACTGATCCAATGGCTTTATGTATTGCTGAAAATGACTATACTTCAAGCTGCAATAAAACCTGTGTTTGTCTTTTATCTTGAAAATAATTATGTTAAATTATGGGTTGTTTTAAGAGTTAAGTTAATGAGACGAGCGGTAATTTAATATAATATTAAAACAAACGTCTTGAGTTTGAATTTTTTTTTTAAAATTATTTATCTCACTTTAACTTGACCTTCACACGTAAGAAAATATAATATTAATTAAATAATTAAATCAACTATATTTTAGGAGGATAACTTTGAAATGATAAAATAATGTTGCAATTACAGAAAAGACAAAAATGCCTCACAAGTTTGTTTTCCAGAAAACTTCAAATGGTGATGCAAATGGGAATTATTGACTCTAAAAGCATGGATTAAGAAAGCAATAAAGAAGGACCTTTTAGCAAGTCTTTTACAATATTTAAAGCTTTCACATGGGACATCTTTGTTTTCCTTTGTTTAGTGGCTGCCACTCCTACTCGAGTATGAGTAGGATTGGGTTTTTTTAATAATTTTGTTTTTTGGGCAGTACCGTAAATATAAAAGAATAGCTCATTTCTTATTTAGCAGGTGAGTTTTATAGTGATTTTTTTTATATTTATTATTCGAATTGAATCTCTACTATTAGAATAATGATTTGTCTGTATTGTATGTAATATATATGAACACTTAGAGGTGTAAATTCGATTATAATTAGTGGTTATTAACTAAAATCACTAGGCAAGAACTGTGATAACCAATTGGTCAATTTTAAAAACTGAAACCGAGTACTCGGTTACTCCCTACGTGAGGGTAGGTCTATTTTGATGTACGAAAAGATTAATTGAATTGGTATCTGGTGAAAGTCGTTTCTGATATTGATAAGATGTTGACCAAAAAATATATAGTACAGAACTGTCAATTTTATATATATATATATATACCAAAATATATAGTACATCATGTAAATCCAAATATAAAGTAAAGTAATGTCTGAAAAGGTGTATGTGTGTGTGAAATTTGAATGACAAGGTTGATAAAGTTGGTAAAATGAGTTTGAAAGGCATGCATCCTGGCCCCTGGTGGCTGGTAGGACCCCAACAACAAGGCTTGGGTGGCATTTTTCTAGAGGAGAGGAACCCATGATATGATTGGCACGAGGTTAATGATGAAATGAATTCCCGTGAGCCGCGCAAATATTTAATTTTCTTTTTTTTTTTAAAATGACTATTTTTAGATATTTGTTTAAAACTTGAAAATGGTTTGAAATATATATTTTTTTGACATTTTGGGTTGTATGAAAAATTGCCAAATATTTTTATATAATATGGGGAGTTGAGAGGAAAAGAGAGACAACAAAGATGAGCCATGGAAGATGATAGTGTGTGAGTAAAAGACAGAACTAGGAAATTTTATGAGAGGGTCTAGCCAATTTATTTATTTATTTTTTTTCTTCAGATTTTTAGAATTTTTTTTAAACAAAAAAATATTTTGGTTGTTTTTT
>NC_081550.1:20729039-20745798 GCF_901000735.1 Corylus avellana | reverse complement strand
TTTAGGAGGATAACTTTGAAATGATAAAATAATGTTGCAATTACAGAAAAGACAAAAATGCCTCACAAGTTTGTTTTCCAGAAAACTTCAAATGGTGATGCAAATGGGAATTATTGACTCTAAAAGCATGGATTAAGAAAGCAATAAAGAAGGACCTTTTAGCAAGTCTTTTACAATATTTAAAGCTTCACATGGGACATCTCTGTTTTCCTTTGTTTAGTGGCTGCCACTCCTACTCGAGTATGAGTAGGATTGGGTTTTTTTAATAATTTTGTTTTTTGGGCAGTACCGTAAATATAAAAGAATAGCTCATTTCTTATTTAGCAGGTGAGTTTTATAGTGATTTTTTTTATATTTATTATTCGAATTGAATCTCTACTATTAGAATAATGATTTGTCTGTATTGTATGTAATATATATGAACACTTAGAGGTGTAAATTCGATTCTAATTAGTGGTTATTAACTAAAATCACTAGTCAAGAACTGTGATAACCAATTGGTCAATTTTAAAAACTGAAATCGAGTACTCGGTTACTCCCTACGTGAGGGTAGGTCTATTTTGATGTATGAAAAGATTAATTGAATTGGTATCTGGTGAAAGTCGTTTCTGATATTGATAAGATGTTGACCAAAAAATAGATAGTACAGAACTGTCAATTTTATATATATATATATACCAAAATATATAGTACATCATGTAAATCCAAATATAAAGTAAAGTAATGTCTGAAAAAGTGTGTGTGTGTGAAATTTGAATGACAAGGTTGATAAAGTTGGTAAAAATGAGTTTGAAAGGTATGCATCCTGGCCCCTGGTGGCTGGTAGGACCCCAACAACAAGGCTTGGGTGGCATTTTTCTAGAGGAGAGGAACCCATGATATGATTGGCACGAGGTTAATGATGAAATGAATTCCCGTGAGCCGCGCAAATATTTAATTTTCTTTTTTTTTAAAAATGACTATTTTTAGATATTTGTTTAAAACTTGAAAATGGTTTGAAACATTTTTTTTTTTTTGACATTTTGGGTTGTATGAAAAATTGCCAAATATTTTTATATAATATGGGGAGTTGAGAGGAAAAGAGAGAGATGATAACTTCTATAAGGAGCTGGTGTAAAGCAGTTTTTTTGTGCCCACCAATTAAAATTGGACAGCTAAGATTATCGCACCAAATCAAATGAGGTAAAAACACCGGATTAAAACACCAACTCCCATCATCCACAAAACCCTCATTTTCCTCCTCTCCCTCTCCCGCTTTCTCTCTCACTAGCGGCGCCGTGCATCCCAGAAAAATAATAATTTTTCTCCTCAAACCCATAAGCTAAGAACTGGAATTTTCTCCACACACTGAATTTTGGTGGGTTTTTCTCCTCAAATCAGCTAAGAACTTCTCCCGGTGCTCTCTCTTTCTCTCTTGCCAGCGGCATGGCAGAGATCTTGCCGGAACCCAACCTCTCTCTCTCTCCCGCAGGAACCCAACCTTTCTTTCTCTCTGGATTTTTGTCAAATAATCTGGTTTTAGTGTCAAATAATTGCTTAAATGTCTGATTTTTTCTTACATTATAAATTGCTTCTTTAAACTAGGATCATTAGTGACCAAATAATTATAAGCTACTTTGAGGTTGTGTTGGCAGGACATTGTAATTCCTGCAATTGAAGCAATGGAAGTTGTGATTGTTTTCAAAATCTTTTGTTGATCTAAATGGCAGGGCATAAGCCTCCAAACAAGAATATGTCAAATTAATCTTGTGGTGTCCCTCAGCAATATTGATGTTCAAAAACGTTGACGTGGAGAAAGCACTGGGCAGCAGAGAAATTTTTTTCTCTGCTGCCGGTGTGTGTCTGTGAGAGTGAGAGTGAGAGTGAGAGAGGGCAGTATGGGTTGGGCTCTGTCATCTTCTCCGTCAAAATTTGGGCTGTCCTCCGGGGTCGTCAATGGCAAGCTCTGGGCTGGGTTGCACGGCGCCGCTGGAGAGAGAGAGAAAGAGAGAGGGAGAGGAGAAAAATGAGGGTTTTTGTGGATGATTGGAGTTGGTGTTTTAATCCAGTGTTTTTCACCTCATTTGATTTGGTGTGATAATCCTAGCTGTCCAATTCTAATTAGTGGGCACAAAGGAGCTGGTTTACACCAGCTCCTTATAGAAGTTATCCTCAAAGAGAGATAACAAAGATGAGCCATGGAAGATGATAGTGTGCGAGTAAAAGACAGAACTAGGAAATTTTATGAGAGGGTCCAGCCAATTTATTTATTTATTTTTTTTTCAGATTTTTAGAATTTTTTTTAAACAAAAAAATATTTTGGTTGTTTTTTATGAACTAAAAACTACCGTAAGGACAAAAAAAAAAAAAAAAAAAAAATTAATGAGTATGGACCAAAAAAATTAAGAATAGGGCCAAAAATTTTTATTGGATAGGACAAAAATTTTTAAAATAGGGCCAAAATTTTGTTGGGGAACCAAATGACTAAAATTAAAACTTTATTTTTTATTTTTTATTTTTACTTATAATTTTTTTTCCTTTATTTTTTTGGGGTGGGTGAGGCATGGCTACCCGGTATACCTTATTGCATACTAAAATAGAAGGTATACATATGTGTGATTGAAATTCAGTGCAATTACCTACCTATATAACTTGCAATTTGAGTATGTAATTGTGAAAAGGTCTTTGTGGAGCCTATATACCAAAGCAGGTGTTCAAGCAACAAAAAAAGAAAAAAAAAAAAGTTGTTCAAGCAAATTGATACGTGCAGCGTGCTTAGACAGGTAGGCCCCATAAAAAGCGCTCTTACAATTGCTTGCCCAGAAGGAGAGTGTGGTAAAATTGTTTGCACAAATAAGAAGCGTAAACTATTTGCGCCTCGTAAATGTTATTTTCTTTTGTTAAATCTTTTACATCATACTAAATACTCAAAAATTAAAAATTATATATATATATATACACGTAAAAATAAACGGGTCCTAAGTTAAAAGCTTTTAGTTATTAAATTTTACGCCATCATGCAAAAACAATAAATCAGGATGACTAGAAATGGAACACTCGAATCCGTTACGGTTACGTTAATTATCGTAAACAATAAACAATAACTCATGACCTTAGGCAATGCCTCATGCTTGAGGCAAAAATTCAAGCTTTGGCCCAGACTTGTTAACCCAAAACACTACTCTACGTTCTCAGAGGACCAGAATCTCATTTCTCTTTTGAAATCTTGCAAGAAAACCTCAGAAACCTCTCAAGTCCATGGCTTTATGGTCAAGACTGGCCTTGACCGTGTCCCCTTCACTCTTAGCAAGCTTCTCGCGTGTTCCATCAATGACATGGAATACGCAGCCTCTATTTTCAGTTATATACAGAACCCCAATTTGTACATGTTCAATACCATGCTCAGAGGCTATTCCATTGGTGATGACCCAAACCAAACTTTTGGTGTTTTCAGTCATTTGAGGGCTCAAGGAATTACACTAGACCAGTTTTCTTTTATTGCTACTCTTAAAGCATGTGCTCGTGTATTGGCCATTGGAACTGGGCAAGGGATTCATGGGGTGGTTGTGAGGTCTGGGCATGGGCTGTTTATCGATGTAAAGAATACCCTTCTGCATTTGTATTGTGCTTGTGCGAGAATTGGGGATGCCCATAAGTTGTTTGGTGAATTTCCTCAATATGATTTGGTTTCATGGAACACTATGATGAGTGGCTATCTTCATATGTCTCAGCCTACTATGGTATTGGATTTGTTCTGGCAGATGTGTAGGAGTGGTTTGAGAGCCAGTGTCACCACAATTTTGAGTGTTTTATCTGCTATTGGTGATTTTGGAAATTTACATGGAGGAGAGTCTCTTCATGGGCATTGCATTAAAGTTGGCTTTTGTTCTGATTTAAATTTGGTTACTGCTTTGATTGATATGTATGCAAAAACTGGGAATATTGAATTAGGGCGTAGGATTTTCAATGAAGCTGCTGAAAAGGATGTTGTTACATGGAATTGTATAATAGATAAGTATGCAAGAAGTGGCATGGTAGAAAATGCGGTAGCTCTATTACATGATATGAAACTTCATGGAGCGAAGTTGAACTCGTCTACATTGGCAGGATTGCTTTCAGCTTGTGCTGCCTCTGGAGCCATAAATATAGGCCGACGCATTAATGACTATGTGGAAGAGGAGGAAATGGTGTTGGATGAGGTTCTTGGAACGGCTTTGGTTGATATGTATGCTAAATGTGGGTTCTTGGAGAAGGCTATAGACATTTTTGATAGGATGGAGAGCAAAGATGTGAAATCTTGGACAGCCATGATTTCTGGTTATGGCGTTCATGGGCAGGCGAGAGATGCCATTATGCTATTTTACAGGATGACGCAGGAGGGCTGTAGACCTAATGAAGTCACTTTCTTGGCAATTTTAAGTGCTTGTAGCCATGGAGGATTGGTGACAGAGGGCATGAGATGTTTTGAGGGGATGGTATGTGAATATGGCCTATCACCAAAGGTTGAACATTACGGATGTATGATTGATCTTTTAGGTCGTGCTGGATTGCTAGAGGAAGCACATAAGTTAATCAAGAGCTTGCCCATTAGGGGTGATGCTACTGCATGGCGTTCACTGCTTGCAGCTTGTAGAGTCTATGGGAATGTTAAATTGGGGGAATGTGTGAAGAGAGTATTAGTCAAAATATATAATGAACACCCCACTGATTCAATCCTTCTCTCTAGCACTTATGCCATTGCTGGAAGGTTGCCAGAAGAAAGAAGAATGCAGGAAATGAAGGAAGAAAAGATAATGAAAGGAGTGGAATGTAAGTCAGTTGGAACAGAGGAAGAAAAGGTGATGAAGGAAGCTGGATGTAGCATAATTGAGATGGACTCTCACTGGTGGCCTCGTGGGCACCTAGTTGGGGAAATGAGAGTAATCGACTGACTGGTATTCGTTCTCTGCCCAAGGGAACATTAGCACTTTTTCCCTGTATGATAAATGTTTTTGACAAACTGACCCAATAAGAATGCATGTTATTTTCTCTAGTTGAAATAAGAGAGACGGCCATTCTAGATCTTGCAAATTCAAGTTCTTCCCGGTTGGCGCTGTGAAGAAAGAGACATGAAGAAATGAGGAGGGGAAACTCACCGGTGAAGATCTCTCCTTTTTTCCTTTTTTTTTTTTTTTAATTAAAAAAGTGTAGTGTGATTACTGTGTGAGGTATAGCATTAATTTTTCCATATACTGATATACATCCTATAAGGCATGTACCAGTTGATGTATAAATGACGTGAGGGCTTATTTAAATCTCATTTTTCTACACCTACTCTCTGGCAAAATAGACTGCCTCCTTATGAAAGCATTCTCATCTACTCCATCTTCGTTTATCAATTTGGCTAAGTGGTGAAAAAGACCCCTTGTTGATTTCTTTTTGATCTCTGTTCTTTTGTACTCTTACCCAAAAATAAAAATTAATTAATTAAAAAGCCTGAAAGATAGTTTGAAGAAAACGAGAAGCACATACTCAAACTCCTACGTGACAAGCAACCCTGGTTTCTTATCACAAGTTTGTAACATGGGCTGGACCCATATACTAACCGCTGCTACTGGTGGCCCAAGACATGAAATTCTGTGGGATCATTGACTCATTTGGTCGAACAATTGGTGTACTTTGACGCATTTGACATTGCAATTTTATAGAAAATGGATTGTTTGACATTGCATTTTTTTTAAAATTACGATTTGAAAAACTCAAAAAAGAAAGAAAGAAAAGCACGCTTAATTACATTTTTTAAAATTACCCATGGATTCATCAGGAGCCTAAACTCTGCAAACACATCATTTAAAAAAGCATTGTATATAATAAAGCAAAGTTGGGCACATAAAAACTTAAAAGAAATTTGAACTATATCAATACAAACGCAAAATTCAAGCTTCAGGTTCACCTCTAGTCTAACTCAATAAGAAAGGTACCACAAGAGAGAAGCTTCAAGTCAATCAAATTAGCTTACATGCAAAACCCATAAGCACGATCGCCCAACTCAACCAATACACATTTCATGTATGTTAAAACTAGCTTCTAAAAGGTAAGGGAAATTCAAAATTGTTCCGGTACTACGTAAGAATTTACGTGACACTGTCGTGACAATCAAATTTAATTGTTTAGTAGGCAACATGATGACGGTCAATTTGGGGTACCACGAGTTTTCCTCAAAGTATTAAAAGCCAATTTGAGGGTACCATTGCATCATTGCCTACATAACAATGTCGCCAACTGCCATAAGAGTTGCTCAAAACACAACAGGAAGGCAATCATTTCCAGAATTAGAATAAGCTTATATCAGAACCATCCATTCTCATAGACCAAAAAAATATGTAGTTCATTCAATTAAGCTACCAACAATTATACTTGAAAATAACACAAACCATTTCCAGAATTACAGAACAAGTAAAAAGCGACGACCCCATGAGCCCCTAAATCGTCTTCAACCCAGAAATAAATCCATTACAAAGAAAAACTATTTCATTTTTCTAGGCATATTGTTTATAATCTTCCAAGAGAACCCCTGATTTTCTTCTACTCAGACCGATTCGCGTACCTCTCAACCTTATCATCATTGAGATTAATCCCCACCATAGCCTCACCCAACCCACAACTCACCTCCGCAAGCATGTCAGGGTCGCTATAATGGGTCACGGCCTGAACGATCGCCCGGGCACGCCTGGCCGGGTCACCGCTCTTGAACACGCCGGAGCCGACGAACACGCCGTCGCAGCCGAGTTGCATCATCAGCGCCGCGTCTGCGGGAGTTGCAACCCCGCCGGCAGCGAAGTGCACGACGGGGAGCCTCCCGAGCTGCTTGGTCTGCATGACCAGATCGTAGGGCGCGGATATTTTCTTCGCGAACGCGAACACCTCGTCGTCGTCCATGTTCCTCAGCACCCTGATGTCCCCCATCACGGAGCGCACGTGCCTGACAGCCTCGACGACGTTTCCGGTGCCGGCCTCACCCTTGGTGCGTATCATCGCCGCGCCCTCGCGGATGCGCCGGAGAGCCTCGCCGAGGTTCCGGCAGCCACAGACAAATGGGACCCGGAAGTTGTGCTTGTTGATGTGGTTATCCTCGTCGGCGACGGTGAGCACCTCCGACTCATCCACATAATCGACCCCAATGGCCTCGAGGATCTGCGCCTCCACGAAGTGGCCGATGCGAGCCTTAGCCATGACTGGAATAGTCACGGCCTGCTTGATCTCCTTGATGAGCTGGGGGTCACTCATGCGGGCCACGCCACCCTGTGCCCGTATATCTGCCGGCACACGCTCCAGCGCCATCACGGCGCAAGCGCCTGCCTCCTCAGCCACCCGGGCCTGTTCGGCGTTCACCACGTCCATGATAACTCCGCCGCGGAGCATCTGGGCCAGGCCCACCTTCACAGAGAACGGTGATTTCTTCGCCGTCGTCTCATATATCGCGCCATTTCCGTACACAGTGACTACTCCGGTGTCAGCCATTCTTTGAGAGAAAGAGAGGAAGGCTTTGTGTTTGTGTTTATGATTGTGAGAAATGAACGGCTGGGAGTGGAATATAAAGAAGAGAGTCGAGCGGGTAGGGATTGCTTTCTTTCGGTGGCCTTGAATTTTGGGCTTCGTGTATTTAATCTTGATAGCTTTTATGGTATGCAATTGAAAGACGTGTCTCGCAGATACTGATTTTTGCAGTTATTTTTGTCACCAAGTGACCAAAATGTTTTGGCTTTACAATAAAAGATTTGCTTTGCACCCATTAGATAATGTTTTCCAAGTAATTAATAACTTTTATTTGGTATAAAATATTATTGATTAATGCTTTAATAAGAAAAAAATAAATGTTTCATATTTTACTGATTTAACATTATTATATTTACATAGCTAATGATTTATTATAAGTTTACAAAATTAGAATCGATAATTAATTATGAACCGTCACATTGGTACTCATATACTGTAATAGAAGAGTTTGTAGTCTTTAAGAGGTAGCTCAATCGGTTCGGTTATTAGTCTGAATGTCTTCTCTCATTTTCTTCCACGGAACATGTAATAAATAAATAAATTTATGAAGAGATTAAAAGTCTTAGATAGAAAGAGTTAAATAAGTTGTTAGGTGAAAAAAAAAAAACCCATTTTAGAGCACCACAAGTAAAATTGGGTTTGATATGTTGGAAAAGGGTGAAAAATTGCATATTAAAATAATATACGGGGAGGGCGGAAAGCCGCCCGTTTCCGATTTCCACTGCCTTCCACACAAATGTTTGCCAAATTAAAAGACAAAAGAAGTGCTTTCAACCCCCACACACTTTTGGAGTGCCCATTGAAAGCAATCCCGTGTGTTGATTTTCCAGTTTCCACTTGGATGGTTGGATACCCAGTAATATGAGGCCTTCATGCACATATGAGTCTATTGCCACTTCCATCACTTTCTCACCCTTTTATTTTATTTCATCTTTTCCTTCTATACTCCCTAATAAGGTGGGTTAAACGGTTGGATTGAAATCTCCTAAAATTTTCTTTAAATTTAAGATTCTTAAATTCTTAAATCTCAGTCGTTCATCTTATCTAACCGTTTAAAATAAGCCATATTTCAGTATTTAATGAGGAAGCTACTAAAAATACATTTGCATGAAGGTAACTTATTCATTAAATGCTGAAACATAACTTATCTTAGACGGTTAGATGAGATGAACGGTTGAGATTTATATCAAATTTAAAGAAAATTTTAGGGGATCTCAATCCGGTTAAACTTGCTAAATTAATAGTGCGTGCATACCTTGGTTATCACAAAGATTATTAATTTTAAATATTACGGATCAAGATCTTAAAATTGTAAATTCTTAAATTATAAAATTTAGGTCATTTTTAAGTATTAAAACGCTTTAAAAATATCACTTATTAAAATGTTACATGTCAGGGTCAAAAATTAAGTATTAGAGGTATTCCCAATCCTAAATTCAGCAGGCAGATTTTAACATCATCAATACTAATTTCTTATTTGATAAACTAGAATAATGAGCTTGTTCGAAGGTTCGGGGTGAGGATTGCACGTGCTGAATGGTGCTAAATGACTGTGTGGCAATGATCGCAGACTTCCTAATTACATTTTACTATTACTAATCACTCTTATCATCTTCACTTATGTTCCGGAAGGCAAATAAGAAATCCCACATGCACAAGACACATTGCAGCCTTAAAATCAAAACTACTACGTGTTGGGGAGTTCAATTTTTATGAAGAGTTCAAAAGAAAGAAAAAATGAATATTAAGAAAAATTTAAGGTCCTCAAAAAAAATGCTGCCAAAAAAATAAAAAAACTAGTAAAAGGCAAGTTATAAGAAACTATAATACTGCGAAATTTAATTTTACTTTATAACCGCAATGAGAGGCACCCTAATGTGAACGTCTCTGCACTTTCAACTTCTCCATATCTTCCACATCCATGATGCTTTTGTTTTTCTGTTGTATTAAGCCCTTGATGAGATTACTATCGGCAGACTGGAGGGAGCATGGTGGTGCTTCTGAAGGGAAGGCAGTTGATTTTTCCAGGAATTGCCTCTGCTTGTCATCAGCTAAGCAAAGCAGGGATTTTGGACACACTTCTAGGGCAGAAGATGGAGGGACTGGCTTGAAGTTCTGCAGCTTCGAGTACTCTGTGATGAGATGAAACATGTAATCATAGACCCTATCCATGCTTAGGGTTTCCATTAAAGTCTGACCTTCTTTTCCTATTGCCTTAGCCTGATCAGCCATATTTTACATAAATTAGTAAACCATTAGAAATTATGTCATCAACGAATGAGTCTTAATCCATAAGCACAAATATTATGAACAAAAAACACTAGGTAAGCCAATTCAGCCATAAAACTGATGAAAAATAATAATAGGGAATAGGCGTTCAGACAGCACCACCTAAGCTGCTGAAAATAGGATGGTTCTATTTTACATTCAATGCCATCTTGTAAAGGTTTATTTTCTCTATCTTTAGTTCAGATTTCACCAACAGCAAAAACCATTACTCTAGTTGTTAAGAATATACTGCAGTACCAAATCTTGTAGGAAAGTGAGTTGCAATGCACACATCCAAGCTTGGAATAAAAAAAGCTGACATTGCTAAAGATGGTCACCATGGTCAACAGAAAACTTCATTACCAGCATATGATGTGGAGTGATAAACCTCATGTACAACTCACCATTGAAAACCGACTTGCAAAGGCGGACACTTAGGATTGTAATATGATGTTGGATAGTATTCATAATGCTGTAAATCAAAGTTCCATTGTGTTTTTCATGAGATTTTTACAAATATCTTTTTTCTTGGCATGACTGGTAACATAGCCAACAGTTTTGTACTACTAGAGTTAGTGGTACTGTTGCTCCTGTGGTCATGGTGCTGTAGTCATCATTTTTTTCATTGTTCCTGTTGTCGTTTTCATGATAGTTTGGTGAGTGTGGTACCCTATGAAGCTTGAAGAAAACCACCTTGTTAAGCTACAACAAGCACCAGCTCTTGTAATGCTACCACTAACTACTGCTACTATCGATTACTACTAGTATTGCTGTTAATACCGGAAAGCATGAAACAAGATTCAAAAAAGATCGGACACATTAACAAAAACTCCTACGCTAGATATGGCCATACAAGTTTTTATCAAAGCATTGAAATAACTAGAAGAGACATAATAGAAATTTAAGACAAAACATACCTCAGATGGGTGTTCATTACCCCAGTCAACAGCGTACTTTAAAGAATGACACAAATTGGTAGGAGAGACCGGCCAATAGTTTTTCTTGGGAATGAGACCACGACTGAAGAAATCTTCATACTGAGGGGATATTATTAGAGAAAGAGAACCACAAGATAGAATATACTTCAAGCTCACAGACCAAGCATAGCCTTCTGCATAGATTTTATACCTGCAGAAGAAGAGGGAGGAAAATGAGGGGACATAAATAATCAGCTGCAAGTTGAGTGCATACCCTATCAGAGGAAAGTAGGTCAATAGAGTACATTATCCTAAAAGATATTAAAACTCTACAGCTCGACACTGCACGCAAGACTTGCTGAGCCCCACAAGGACAATCCTAGTTTAAGTCTTAAAACTCAAATGATGAATTTCTTCAATGAGTACATTTGTTATACAGTTCTAACCACAAAAGGTTACATGCAATCTTAAGGATGAAAATGATCAAAAGGACAAAGAGGTCTTAATTGATTTCCCAAAATAAAAACCACATACAAAACTGTCTAATAATTTAGTCCAGTCACTGTCGAATTATGTTCTGAAACCACCTGGATCAGTCTATCAGTCTATGCAGTTTTTCAGACAGTCCATTAAAGCATGAGGGTCCCCTATCCAAACGTGACGTTACTAAGAGAAGTACTCACCGGTAATCACACTGCCTTGACAATTTGGATTGCTCATAACCAATTCTTGCTTCTTCTTCCCAATCCTGCAATGTAAAGCAACAACACAACATCAAAACTAAATCTTTCAGGCATTTAGTCCATTACTTCAATATGTTTAACTCGAGAAAACAGTCCACATGGTAACTACAACTCCACCTGACGCATAATTTTTGCTCGCCAAATCCTAGAGTGATTACATTGCACTAACGCTGTACGAACAAGAGAACCAACATTGGGATTTCCTTTCCAGTATGCACGGGGCAGCTTCTTCGACCAACTTAGACTTTGAGAGCCTCTTTTAATGTCTCGAAACTCCTCATCCCAGGGCCTTACATTTGTCTCTGGCCTGCACAAGAATCAATTTCATCTAACACATTCACAACAAACCAAATCATGCCCAGACACGAAAGTAATGTCATTTCCAAATGCATAAGCTATGATTCCCAAAAGGGACACAGGAAATTAAGCTAGTGGGCATAAATGTTTCAGCATAATAATTATTTAGACTTTCATTTTAGCATCTCGGGTATGTTTGCTAATATGTTGTGGTGGTATTTTTTGTTTTTGGTTTAAAAAAAGCGTATATGTGTCATAAAACTAAAAATTGTTTTTGGTTTTTGAATTGTTTGTTAATATTTGTCTTAGAGGCCAGAAAACAAATACATAAACAATTCTTAATTTTTCTTTAATTCGTTATATCTCACTAACTTCAGTGCTGAGTAGGTCGAATCTGAACCATTTAAATAAAAATAATAATTAGGATTTTAAGAAATCAACAAAATTAATAAAAACAAAAAACACTCACGATTTTCTTTTCTTTTCCTTCATTTTTTTTTTCTCTCTCTAATACTTACCAACCCCAGAAAGACCAATCAGGAAACGGGATGTCGTAGTGATCCTTTGTGGTGCAATACCGAAACAGCGGCAACGGCATGGAGCTATACTCGGTCCGGTTGACAATAGGCTTATCCATGCAATCAAACATCAAATCCACATCAGGTACCATCCCAGGATACCTCTTGAGAAGCTGCAACAACCCCCATATCGTGAACATCGCTCGGCTCTGCACGCACGCGTAAAGCAAGTCCACGTAGAGCTTCCCCGCAACGATTACGACACGTAGAGCCGCGAATTTCTGGGCTTCAGCCATATGGGTCAGCGAAATCCCGGTCGTAGCCCAGGGCTCGAGGTCGTGGTGGATCCACCGGAAGAAATCCGGGCATGTCTCGCTCGGTTGAGAGGGGTGAAAACGGTGTCGTTCGGGGGTGGTGTTGGGGTTGGTGGCTGAGTGACAAGCGAGGTAAGAGCAGTGTATGATTTTGTACGTTTTCAGGTGGGTTTGCTCGCCGAAACTCCTGGGTGGGAAGAGGTGCCACGGCGTGGGGTCTAGGTTGTGGCCCGCGAGGGTCTTGGTTTGGGAAGCGAAGTCGTCCACCTGTTCGATCAAAAGCCACAAAGAGATTCAGAATCAGCAAAACGTAGAAAAAGATAAAGAGTAGAGCACTTGTTTGATGAAATGCCGCAACGAAATATGTAGAGAGGGGGAGAGAGACCTTGTAGAGGAGGAGGGCGGTGACGGAAAAGGTGGCCAAGGCAATGACGCAATGGAGGAGATAGGCGGGCGCGCGGGGTGTGTTTCTAGGGGACAATCCCATGGCGTTTTGGCTGGCATTGCCATTTGCGTCTTTCCCATCTTTCTATTCGTTTTTGGTGCTGTCTTTTCGCCGATTTCGCATTTGCTTTCCGTTTTCCGAATGATTTTTGTTTAGCTTCTCTTTCTTCTGTTGGGATCCACCGCCCTTTTTGCCGTCCACGTGGCTACTTTTCCCTGGAAGGGAAGAGACCTTTTCTCGACCCATAACAGACTGGCAGCGTTGATTGCTCTCATGCAGTCTCCATTCTTTATTTTATTTTATTTTATTTTTCGAATTTATCAAATTGTTGGATCTTAACGTTACTCTAGGTACTAATGTACTATAGTGTCTTTGGCAAAGGACTAAAAAAAAACTCAACTATTTCTCTCAAAATTAATTTTAATATTGTTACTTTTACATTATATCACATTAATAACTTTTTATTACTATTCAAATAAAAAAATTTCAGTCTACTTCATTTTTCAAGTCCTTTGCCAAACACAACTTACGTTATCCGGATCGGGATGCCCAGCAGCCAAAAATTTTACAAATCCTGGCCTTCAATGTCATCCAAGGATTCACAACAAGTCACGTGTTCCACTAATAATAAAATAATAAAATATTATTTAAATTTTTAAAAATATATATAAAACAAAATAATAAAAAATATATTGGGTTGCAGGCCACCCCATTTTTGCCATAGGAGGGGGCGGCCACTCCAGCTGAGCCATGAAGCCACCCCCAAGGGCCCTAGGGGATGGCCGACAGGTATAGTGCTACAAAATTTAGTATATATTCTATCACATATGATTTTTTAGATCTAAAAGAACCCCCATGTTCCATTTTAATAAATGTTTGAGTGGAAAATTAAATATATTAAGAAACAATTATTTTGATTTATTTATTTATTTTTGCTTTCTTTCTTTTTTTTTGTTAAGACTGAATGGATTCTAATTTTTTTTTAATATTAATTTAATCTTTAATCTTTATATATTACTCATTCATGCTGGGGCCCTTTCTGATAAAAAGTTTCTAGCTCCATCCATATGCTTTAACATAATCATTGTCACCACTCACCACAACACAGAGACAACAAGAAATTAGTAGTCATCAGCCAACTAAGAGAGAAGGGCACATCAAACTTTCCAGTCATATGAAATCATTAACTTCTGTTTATGAACACTTATCATATAATTCAAATCAAACCAATTCAAATGAAAAATGATATACAGACAAGCAAAACCTTTAGTCAACATCTCTTGAACCCTAACATATATATTTTTTTTATACAATCTAATTCAACATTTACTTTCTACAAGTGCATATAAACTGAATCCACACTGTGAGTGAAAAATATTCTACAGGGGACCAAAAAGAGTTGCACTACCAGAGAGCCTCTCCATAACATTACTCATGTACATAGCTCAAACCGTAAAAATCTTCCTCACTTTCTTCATCTTCCTTCGGCATATGGGACAATTACCGGCCTCTATTGCAATCCTGTAGAGTTTAAAGATTTGAACATCTAACTTTCTGCCGAATTTCGACGAGTTACAAATGGTTGGAAACAAAATCATATGTGACATTCATGAACATTGAGCACATGTACAGCTTATATTTGAAAAATATCTACATATGTAGCAGTAATTTGTAAAGGACTATATGTATTGCTGTTGGAAACTGAGATATGAATTGTAAGCATTTGATGACCTAATGTGCTTTCCGCTTAATTAAGGCCTCATGGAACCTAATGAGCTTTAATCCCAACATATTGGGATTGGATCCATGAACCTTTTTCAACTACATGGGTTTGCCTACATGTATCAACCATCTATTGCTGCTCACATCAAAGTCCGAAGTCATAATTTATCCTATCTAGATTCCTTAAAATAGTAAGTGTAATTTATATTTACCTTGTTGCACAAGCAAAACAGGCAGCACAGTGTCCACATGGAAGAAAGAAGCAGTCTCTAGGGGCATCAAAGCAAATGACACAGAGACGCCGGGTATTGTTGATGTTTTCTTCCCCTTCTGTTATTTGCTGTCCTTCAGTACTACTTGCTGCAAGCTGCTCTTCCAGATCCTCGTCATCATGTGAGACAGAATCATAAGATGAATCCCAACTAGAAACATCATCATCTTTGTGCAAAAGCAATGGGGCTCGTTCAGTTCTCACTTCCCCTGCTTGAAATCCTGTTCTATCTTCAGCTGTAGTGTGGGACATGTTGAAGAATCTGAAGACAAGTAAGATGAGTACAGTCATTACACCTGCATGCAAAAAAGTGGTGAATATGAATATGGACATTTCCTTATTTCTGCCATGAGAAGGATATAAATGCAAGTCAAAAGAACCTGATCCAACAAAATATGTGATCCATCGAGGTCCATAAGACAGTCTGACGTACCAGTCATCATTAGTACCCTGAGAGAACCAAAACATGTCCATATTCTCATAAAAATTAGAAAGTTTTTATAATCGGGATCCAAAGAACGAATAAACTTCTCACAAAGGAATTGAAGTTGCATGGTACTCATAAAAGTCAGAAAGTGGGAGTCTTTTACCTCTTTAGGATGTGGAGAAGTTAAGACAGCAACATTTGTTCCTAGAAGAAAAAGCTTCAAACTGCATAAATGGTTACCCAGGGAGCATTTGTAATATGCCTGAGTTGTGTTATAAAGGAAAGCATTTATGGTCACCGTCAACTCTACCTGTATGATGCCACATTATAGCAGATAAAATATCTTATGATCTGATGGTGTTTGTGCGTACATGTAAAATATTAGACCATAACCATAACCATCAGTAAGCTTAACAAACCAGAAAGAATCCATCCATTTTCTGTTTTAAACTTAAAAAAGCATTACTAGCAGCAGGTGTTGAGTCTCTTCGGTGCAGTTTGCAGCACTCCAACAACATACCTGTATGAATATTTTAAATAAAGATACAAATAGTGCGTGGGCAATATAGTTTTCATTAGGGAGTATATGCAATGATCAATTTCACTAGGGAGTTTCAGTTATATGGCTCTGGCCAATTCTGTATCCTACCTCTCATTGTGCAATATAAAGTAGACTTTTTTGGATGGATTACTGGCACAACCCAATTCATTAGAGAGGCTCTTACCATCAACCAAATAAATTGTCACATTCAACATATTAACACAGTGGCTACAATTCCTAATATCAAACCTGAGGCCCCCAAGAAAGTGCACCAGATGCAACTGAGTCACAAGGCTTCTGGTAAACTTGTAATATCACAAAGGGTTTTAATCTTTCACACAGTAATCATTTGGAACAGGCGGAAATCACCAAATCAGCTGAGGGAACCCCATGGAATAATATTTACAGAAGCAGCAGTCATGCCTTTTCCAATGATTACTGCAAGGAGGACATTTCATTTTTCCCTTCCCCAAAGTGTTGTGTGGGGTCAGTCAAGTAGAGTTCCTCAGAATCTGTCAGTACACTACGGTAAGACTTGTCACATATCTCGTTAAATAACACACTACTAAGCATGTTCCCTGGCCTATAATACAATCCTAAAAAAAAATTCATGAAGCGCAGATCTTGTCATTTTGTATATCATAACAAGAAGCCCAAAAAAGTAGTGAAATGATTTTGTAGTGATATCGTGCAGTAAACATTTGAATAATTACCTCGACCTCTTCAGAGTTCAAGTTCCCCACTGCAATATAGTAATTGGAGGACTTTGGAATTTGCTGTT
>NC_081550.1:20724767-20728987 GCF_901000735.1 Corylus avellana | reverse complement strand
ATTCCAAGACAAAGTTGTATTAGGATATGATGGGTCCTCTATCCACTCATCGAGGCTTTCTCTACCTGCATATTTAGACAAAATTAAGATAGGATATATAAATTAAAGAACATGGTTAGTACCAATGTTTCTGTTAAACTTTGCATTCCAACTACTAGTTAAGCATAAAGCCAAAACCTGATTGATCATCCTATAGTAGGACACAGGTCCAGCTTATTGTGTACTTATCAATGTAAACTTACTTTATGTACCACCAGTGAACTAGTTGGATCCCATTCCCTAGGACATATTTCCAGCTTATTATGTACTTATCAATATAATGTTACTTGATGTTCCACTTGCGGACTAGTTGGATCCCATCGCCTAAGACATACTTTCAGCTTACTGTGTAATTATCAATGTAGAGTAACATGATGTTCCACTTATGAACTAGTAAGATTCTTATGTGCAGTTGCTATACATCTTATAACTGTAGTAGATGCAATGATAGGTCTAAATTGAATGGCAACCTTAAAACTGAAAAATTCGAAGCTATTCCAGAAATACTTTTCCAATTCTTCTAGCAATTTAATTTTGGTTCCATTAAAAGAGTCTACCGAGATTAAAACTGGCATGTAATTATAAGTATTTCATTCTAAACAAAAAAGAACAAACAATACTATTGAATTTAAGGATCAAGAAGCTGGAATTTGGAAAATACCTTGTGCAATCACAAGGGATAAAGGCGAGGAACCTGGAGATTTTACATTGTATAAGATATCCATTCTTGATCCTTTGTTTAGGAAGTATATCAACTCCTACAACATGAGAAGAACTCCAAATTTACTCCATCAATCCAAACATCTAGTATGCTCTCAGTGTGCAGCTCATGCACATCTATTACTTAGAAGTACAAAAGAGGAATGTGGCAAACAATTGAAATTTCAATAAAACAATGCAAAAAAAGGATTAAGAAAGAGAAAGTATAGGTAGTGGGAATGTGCCTTGCGGAAAATGGCCGGTACAATTGCATTAAGTGTTTCAGTCCAGGTGATCTCAACATCCAGGGGAGGAGGTTCATAAAACCCATATAGAATTGGCCCACGTTTTGGTTCAACCATTTCCTCAGCCTGTTTGCAAACAAAATGAGATCAGTGCAGACCAACTATGGCAGCAGAAGGAAGAAAAACACCAAATGAGAATAGTATGATGAACAGATTATCTTAAGTATCATAAAAATAAAAAATAAAAAATCTAATTACCTGAATAGACTGCACAAAGAAAGGGTTAGTTTGTATTAGGCGTGAGCAATTCGGTCCCAAGTGTGTATTCACAGATCCATAAAAACCGAAAATCAGAGTCATGGATGCTGCTGGTGAGGAATACAAAAACCAAAACTGAACCAAATCAGCAAGATTCTTAAGTCATGAGAAATCAATTAATCATAAGATATCAGATAAAAAATTAGAAAGGTGAAGGCTCTGCTTTGTTTCTTTGAAAAATGTTGAGATAACCATTAACACATTTGAAATCTTAGGTATCAGACCACTTTTTCTTATACAAGCAAAATTGCAACATCTGCTCTGGTATACAACTACATTCAATCAAAATATTTATGTTTTTCCAGGCCAGAAAAGAAAAGTCAAAGATTTCCTTTTTCTATTTTCCCTCAAAATTTCATTTCATATAGCTTTTGCTCAATTTTCCTTGCATGCAACTTAAGGGTCCATTTAGTTCTTGGAAACAGCGTGGGAGAGTGAAGAAAAACGATGAATAATCATCTATAACCATTTAAGCATTCACATTTCGTTTAGCTAGAAAGGAATCAATATTGATAACCATTTTCCTTTCATTTCCCCTTTCGTTCCCAGATGTAGACAGGCGTAAACAAACACAAAAATGCAAACAAATAATAACATTATTAGAGAGAGAGAGAGAGAGAGAGAGAGAGAGAGAGCAAAAATGTAAATCAGGATGAAACTGACCGAAGAACCAAAAGGTGACGAGCACAACAAGGCAAGACCACATATCATCCCTCATCTCAGTAGACGCAGCGTCAGGCATCGATATGTTCATCCGATAGGATACAATAGAAGGCCGATGATGTTGTTGGAGTCGGTTGAGAAGGATGTGATGATGGTGGTGATGGTGGTGGGGGTGATGGTTGTCTCCATTTTCTTGTCTTTCATTTTCTTCCACTTCTTCTTCTTCTTGAACCTGAGAAGTAGAGGGTGAAGAAGAAGATGGACCATCGGTGGAGGTTGTAGCAGAAAAAGAAGAAGAAGAAGAAGAAAGCCCAGGTTCATGTTGGCTAAGTTGTGGTTCTTCCATTCTGAAAGGAATCAGATTTGGCAAATGGGTTTTCTATGAAACTCTGTATGGAAAACCATAGAAAACCAGAACTAATATAGATACACGAATTTAGCTTAAACTCATAAGAAATGAGAAAATCAATAACCCAATTACCTCTTTTTCCCACTTTGTTACCATCGAAATTTTGGCATGAATGAGCCATTGGAAATGCAAGGGCGGTGGTGGAGTGGCGCTGCGACACCCACCAAGCAGTCTTCTCTCATATTCTCTATTTTCTATTCCTAGGAATGTTAGTTGAGTGACAGTTAGTTGGTTGTGTCCCATCCTTTCTGCTTCAGAGTTTAAGTTGGAACCAATCAGAGGAATCCTAGGAAATTACTCCTCCAGACAACATTGGATCTACTTTTTGGCACAACAAAAAAGGTAAGAGTTCGAATGAAATCGTGGACGTTGATTTGTTAATACCTCTAATTTTGGATAATGGGTAGGTCAGAAAAGAAAGCCCATCATTAGGGTGCCAACTAACACGAACAGCAAGCCATTGTCAATAGTGTTTTGACCATGAAAGCAAAGTCACGAGAGCATTAAAAAAGCTCAATTATCTTACATTACATACATACCTTGCTTGGACTTGAAATAAAAATTGATCTGAAAATGAGTGTTCTTCAAAGATGCATGTCAACTTACCTAAATTAATGAAAAAAGACAACAAAGTGGACTTGTTAA
Source organism: Corylus avellana (assembly GCF_901000735.1). Classification (NCBI taxonomy): domain Eukaryota; kingdom Viridiplantae; phylum Streptophyta; class Magnoliopsida; order Fagales; family Betulaceae; genus Corylus; species Corylus avellana. The sequence goes on along the minus strand of NC_081550.1, from coordinate 20,725,969 downwards.
CTTATCTGTCACAGTAAAATATACAAACACATGATGTGCATCAATCTAGAATCCAATCAATAGAGCCTAGCAAATCAAGGGATAACATATATTGATACATTAAATATAACTTCCAAAAGCTGTAATATTTATTATTATCAAGTTATACATGTAGTGATAGGTTTTGAATCTACCACAGTATCTTCCACTTTATTCGTAACGCCATTTATAATGTCACATTCGACAAAGCATGGAATGATGTATTTGACAAGAATAACGCTACCTACCATATTTTTTATTTCACAATATGATGAAGTGGCAACCTTAATAAATTATTGTTTTTAAAAATTTGCTATTTGTTCTTCTCATGCCCCATCTCTCATACAACTTTCTTAAAAATCATGCATAAAATTTGTAGGATTCATGTGAATGAATGAATGAGGGAATGTCGAATTAGATAACATTACTCATTTGACGGATGTTGAAGAGGATGTGAAACTATAGTGTCAAAAAAAGCACAAGACGAAGTCCAAATCCAAACAACCCATATCATGATTCATTTTATGGTATTTGTTAGATTTTACAGATCTAATGGCATATAAAATATGTTATCATATGTTGAATATGTTATCATGTTATTTAAAATTTTAAATGATGTAACAATATTAATATCGTTACATATAACAAAATAAAGAGTAATATTACACTTTACACTCATTTATCATACCCATATCACACCAGCTACCATGACATATTAAATAGCTTCTCACCACTTAAATAAAAAATAAAAAAGAAAAAATTGGAGAAATGATAGAATTCATTATATTTTTAACAAGAAATGTATGGGTCAATAATTTCTTCATATTTGGTTTATCTCATCTTACAAATCAACCATTATATTTGTGAAATTATATGAACCACACATAAGTCAATGGTAAACCCCACAAATTTAATAGTTGATCTATTGAATTTGTAAAAAAATATGAACTATATATGGAAAATTTATTGACCCGTAGCATTTCTCATTTTTAACTATCTCCATAGTGAATGGATAAATCCACCATTGAATTTGTGTGGGATTCACATGAGTTCATAAATCTAATGGTTGATATATTGATTTGTAGGATATATGGGATGAGGAGTTGTTGAAAACAATATTAACGGGAATCATTTCTAAAAAAAAAAAGCAACAAAAAAAAAGTTACTTATAATATGTTAAGTTA
>NC_081550.1:20675183-20724667 GCF_901000735.1 Corylus avellana | reverse complement strand
TTCAATAAAACAATGCAAAAAAAGGATTAAGAAAGAGAAAGTATAGGTAGTGGGAATGTGCCTTGCGGAAAATGGCCGGTACAATTGCATTAAGTGTTTCAGTCCAGGTGATCTCAACATCCAGGGGAGGAGGTTCATAAAACCCATATAGAATTGGCCCACGTTTTGGTTCAACCATTTCCTCAGCCTGTTTGCAAACAAAATGAGATCAGTGCAGACCAACTATGGCAGCAGAAGGAAGAAAAACACCAAATGAGAATAGTATGATGAACAGATTATCTTAAGTATCATAAAAATAAAAAATAAAAAATCTAATTACCTGAATAGACTGCACAAAGAAAGGGTTAGTTTGTATTAGGCGTGAGCAATTCGGTCCCAAGTGTGTATTCACAGATCCATAAAAACCGAAAATCAGAGTCATGGATGCTGCTGGTGAGGAATACAAAAACCAAAACTGAACCAAATCAGCAAGATTCTTAAGTCATGAGAAATCAATTAATCATAAGATATCAGATAAAAAATTAGAAAGGTGAAGGCTCTGCTTTGTTTCTTTGAAAAATGTTGAGATAACCATTAACACATTTGAAATCTTAGGTATCAGACCACTTTTTCTTATACAAGCAAAATTGCAACATCTGCTCTGGTATACAACTACATTCAATCAAAATATTTATGTTTTTCCAGGCCAGAAAAGAAAAGTCAAAGATTTCCTTTTTCTATTTTCCCTCAAAATTTCATTTCATATAGCTTTTGCTCAATTTTCCTTGCATGCAACTTAAGGGTCCATTTAGTTCTTGGAAACAGCGTGGGAGAGTGAAGAAAAACGATGAATAATCATCTATAACCATTTAAGCATTCACATTTCGTTTAGCTAGAAAGGAATCAATATTGATAACCATTTTCCTTTCATTTCCCCTTTCGTTCCCAGATGTAGACAGGCGTAAACAAACACAAAAATGCAAACAAATAATAACATTATTAGAGAGAGAGAGAGAGAGAGAGAGAGAGAGAGAGCAAAAATGTAAATCAGGATGAAACTGACCGAAGAACCAAAAGGTGACGAGCACAACAAGGCAAGACCACATATCATCCCTCATCTCAGTAGACGCAGCGTCAGGCATCGATATGTTCATCCGATAGGATACAATAGAAGGCCGATGATGTTGTTGGAGTCGGTTGAGAAGGATGTGATGATGGTGGTGATGGTGGTGGGGGTGATGGTTGTCTCCATTTTCTTGTCTTTCATTTTCTTCCACTTCTTCTTCTTCTTGAACCTGAGAAGTAGAGGGTGAAGAAGAAGATGGACCATCGGTGGAGGTTGTAGCAGAAAAAGAAGAAGAAGAAGAAGAAAGCCCAGGTTCATGTTGGCTAAGTTGTGGTTCTTCCATTCTGAAAGGAATCAGATTTGGCAAATGGGTTTTCTATGAAACTCTGTATGGAAAACCATAGAAAACCAGAACTAATATAGATACACGAATTTAGCTTAAACTCATAAGAAATGAGAAAATCAATAACCCAATTACCTCTTTTTCCCACTTTGTTACCATCGAAATTTTGGCATGAATGAGCCATTGGAAATGCAAGGGCGGTGGTGGAGTGGCGCTGCGACACCCACCAAGCAGTCTTCTCTCATATTCTCTATTTTCTATTCCTAGGAATGTTAGTTGAGTGACAGTTAGTTGGTTGTGTCCCATCCTTTCTGCTTCAGAGTTTAAGTTGGAACCAATCAGAGGAATCCTAGGAAATTACTCCTCCAGACAACATTGGATCTACTTTTTGGCACAACAAAAAAGGTAAGAGTTCGAATGAAATCGTGGACGTTGATTTGTTAATACCTCTAATTTTGGATAATGGGTAGGTCAGAAAAGAAAGCCCATCATTAGGGTGCCAACTAACACGAACAGCAAGCCATTGTCAATAGTGTTTTGACCATGAAAGCAAAGTCACGAGAGCATTAAAAAAGCTCAATTATCTTACATTACATACATACCTTGCTTGGACTTGAAATAAAAATTGATCTGAAAATGAGTGTTCTTCAAAGATGCATGTCAACTTACCTAAATTAATGAAAAAAGACAACAAAGTGGACTTGTTAACTTATCTGTCACAGTAAAATATACAAACACATGATGTGCATCAATCTAGAATCCAATCAATAGAGCCTAGCAAATCAAGGGATAACATATATTGATACATTAAATATAACTTCCAAAAGCTGTAATATTTATTATTATCAAGTTATACATGTAGTGATAGGTTTTGAATCTACCACAGTATCTTCCACTTTATTCGTAACGCCATTTATAATGTCACATTCGACAAAGCATGGAATGATGTATTTGACAAGAATAACGCTACCTACCATATTTTTTATTTCACAATATGATGAAGTGGCAACCTTAATAAATTATTGTTTTTAGAAATTTGCTATTTGTTCTTCTCATGCCCCATATTTCATACAACTTTCTTAAAAATCATGCATAAAATTTGTAGGGTTCATGTGAATGAATGAATGAGGGAATGCCGAACTATATGACATTACTCATTTGACGGATGTTGAAGAGGATGTGAAACTATAGTGTCAAAAAAAAGCACAAGACGAAGTCCAAATCCAAACAACCCATATCGTGATTCATTTTTATGGTATTTGTAATAGCATACAATATATGTTATCATATGTTAAATATGTTACCATGTCATTATATAACAAAATAAAGAGTAATATTACTCTTTACACTCATTTATTACACTAGCTACCATGACATGTTAAATAGCTTCTCACCGCTTAAATTAAAAATTAAAAAAAAAAATGGAGAAATGATAGAATTCATTATATTTTTAACAAGAAATGTATGGGTAAATATTTTCTTCATATTTGGTCTATCTCATCTTACAAATCAACCATTATATTTGTGAAATTATATGAACCACACATAAGTCAATGGTGAACCCCATAAATTTAATAGTTGATCTATTGAATTTGTAAAAAAATATGAACTATATATGAAAAATTTATTGACCCGTAGCATTTCTCATTTTTAACTATCTCCATAGTGAATGGATAAATCCACCATTTAATTTGTGTGGGATTCACATGAGTTCATAAATCTAATGATTGATATATTGATTTGTAGGATGGGATGAGGAGTTGTTGAAAACAATATTAACGGGAATCATTTCTAAAAAAAAAAGCAACAAAAAAAAAGTTACTTATAATATGTTAAGTTAGCCGGTAGGATATAAATGCAATAAAAAAAAGTTACTTATAATACGTTAGTTATGCTCCGTTAAGTAATTCTAGAAATCCCTCTTGTGTCATTCAAAAAATGATGTGGTTTTTAAAATTATCATTTGATCAAAATTCAATAATGATCAATCACAAGCCCAATGGTGATTTTAGAAGCCACATCATTCTTGGAGCGACATAAGAGTGACATAAGAAGGACTCGTAGCTTTACTCGTGTTCCGTTTGATTATTCCAACTTCAAAGGACCTGACTTCACAAGCAAGTACTGATTGGGAGCCCAAAATTGGCCCATTATCCAATTAGCAGGCCCAACTTCCTTTGAGTCCAAACCACCAACCAAAAACGAAAAAGGCCGAAACAAGCTACGTGTCAAATGGCACCAACCAATGGGATCGAGCTAAAAAGCACAACTAGCTACGTGTCAAACGCGGATTAGATCGGCATACATGTCTTTTAGCCTCTATATATTATAGAGGATACACTGGCCGGCGCAACCGAGGAGTGAGATTTTGCAGCAGGGATTTTTAGAGATGGCAAGAACGTCGACGTTTCTTCTCTGTACTCTCGTCCTCTTCGGAACCCTAGCTCTCATTCAGGTAAAAAAAAAAAATTCTCTCATTTCTCTTAGCGTCGATTCTGATCCGATAAGATTAATCTTAAAGCGTAAAAGAATTCCCAAAATTCTTGAACATGCATAGGCTCCGATGAAGATCGATCTAATAAAAACATATTAAAAGTTACTTGTCTCGTTCTATGTATGGAATTCATAAGTGATTGATGTTTCAGGCTAAGAAGTCGAATGAAGATTTGAAGGAAGTGACTCATAAAGTTTTCTTTGATGTTGAGATTGCTGGAAAGCCAGCTGGTATGCTCTAACTACCATATAACAATTCTCATTCAATAATTTCATTTTGTTTTTGTAATTTTTCCGAATTAATGTATGGCCGTTTAATTACAATCTATAATGTTGTTAAGTATGTAGAGTGAGATTTAGGGATCGGATGATTCATCATATAGTAGAGTTCTTCAAATTCTAGTCATTATTTTTAATTAAATAGTTTTGATTTTTTATCTTAGCATTCGACTTAGTTAATACAATGAATTAAGGAAAAATCCTCTAGAGGTGGCAAAATCTGAACCATTTATAAAATTGTTTTTTCTTATGAAAAAAACATACATTATTCTTTTTATAAACTAATCGAAATATCAAAAAAAAAAAAAAAAAGCGGAAAAGCTTAACTCGTACATAAGAAGTATATTAGAGAATATCTAGCTTGGAGAAAAAAGAACAAGAAAATCATGAAAACTAAGCAAATTAGAAAAGACAAACGCAAGTGTCTAAAGGTAAAGAGAGCATACTCCACTACCCGTCTTCTCGCGGTTACTATAACTTCTATCATTTCTTTCCCTCCAAAGATATCACGAAAGCTCCCCAAAAAATACATTATTACTTTTGAGAGTATAGTAGTATTTTGCTGAAAGCTTGAAGCCATGTTGCCAAAAATACATTATTACTTTGAGAGTGTAGCAGTATTTTGCTGAAAGCTTGAAGCCATGTTGGAATTCTCTGTTTTACTTGGATACACCTTAGAGTGATGAGTGTCAAAGGTTTTTCACCCAACACCATGATATTAAGCGTTTATTGAAAAATATCGAAGTGATGATGTCAAGGATATAATATTGGTATTGACACTCTTTTATCTTTGTGATGTGTGATCTTTCAGGTCGAGTTGTGATGGGTCTGTTTGGGAAGGCGGTTCCTAAAACCGCAGGTATGGTTGTGTACATCTAATTGGAAGACACTGGATTAGATATAGTACATCCTTTCAAACTTTATACATAATACAACTATTTACTTACACCTTCACTTTTATTTATTTGCAGAAAACTTCCGAGCACTCTGCACAGGTGAGCCAGTGACCTCAGCCTCTTTGCTGTTATTATTATTATTATTGTTTTCCTCTTTTTTTTTTTTTTGGAAGTTTATCTGCAGATCAAATTTCCATCTCCTACACATTTTGTTTCAGCTGGAAATATGTTATGTGGTATTTTATGTTTTGGGGTTCAACAATGAGATTTAGCTCAAATGGTATTTCCTCCCTTTGTAGCAAGGTGGAGGGTGAGGTTGTGTGCCACCGAGTGCATGTGTAATGTACCAATAAAAAAAGAAGAAGACATTTTGGGGTTCATCATGGCCATTATGTTAAAACTAGGCATAACTCCATCTTTAAAGTCAATTACAACCGAGTGTGACCAGTTGAAGAGTGTAAAGTATTTGTGAGATACTACTAAAGGATTGAACCATATACTGATCTTGGCCTGATCACAGCAAATCTTCTTAGAAGTTAGTTTATACCACCTATTTTTTAATCATTTCAGGGGAGAAAGGTGTTGGAAAGAGTGGAAAACCTCTCCACTACAAGGGTAGTACATTCCACAGGATTATTCCCAGCTTCATGATCCAGGGAGGTGATTTTACACTGGGTGACGGAAGAGGTGGAGAATCAATCTACGGAGAGAAGTTTGCTGACGAAAACTTCAAACTGAAGCATACTGGACCAGGTAGGACTAGCCTCCTTCCTTCCAGCCCACTCCCTGATTCGAGTAATCCTGGAACTAACATTCCTCTGTTTTTTTTTTTTTTTTAACTGTGTACAGGGTTTCTGTCAATGGCAAATGCTGGCCCTGACACAAATGGTTCACAATTCTTCATTACAACTGTGACAACTAGCTGGTAATTAGATTTCCACCCAGATTTGATCGGAGAAAGAAAATATATAATCTAATATGTCTTTTGTTCATATATTCTGACAGATTTTTGTCTAAAATTTTTCTTGAATATATTTGTTTGCTATTTTCTGTGGGGAGTATTAGGCTTTTTGGATTCATACTAGTATAGTGGACATGGATCAAATCAGCAGCATGATCAACTTGCACTTCTAGCACCCAAGAGAAACCTTGTCCTTACCCTCACAACTTCCCACCTCCCCTCTCATTTTGTGTGTGTGTGAGAGAGAGAGAGCTGAGAGCTGACATATGTTTCTAAATATCCCAACTTTTTTTTTTTTTAATGATTTGGAACCTCAACAATGCAAGGCCCTTCGGACCTACCCTGGGGAGTAAATCCCGGATACACAACTCCACCTGTCAAAACCGTGTATTAGGTAATTCAGGAGAATTCCTAGCGCAGAATCGAAACTAGGATGTTCGAGTCTACAGCTCATCTTAAGTCCACCCTTTAACCGCTAGGCTTCACTTGACGGGTTAAATATCCGAACATTGATATGTGTAGACATGGATTAATCAATGCCATTATGATTTTTTGTTTGGTACTAATCTTGCGATCAATTTACAGGTTGGATGGTAGACATGTTGTATTTGGAAAAGTGCTATCAGGAATGGACGTAGTTTACAAGATGGAAGCCGAAGGAAAGCAAAGTGGCACACCCAAGAGCAAAGTCGTTATTGCAGACAGTGGTGAACTTCCACTATGATTGTCTTTAATTTTCTTCGGACATATCTAGTGATGTCATAGTTAATTTGCTCTTTCAGTTTCCTGTATGAGACCATTTCATATAAAACCGATGATTTACCAGTAGGTATTTCATCTTAAAGTGGCTGTGTTTCTTTTCTTGACTGTTTTTTCCTCTCGTATCTAGTAGTAATAGCTGCTCTAGCTTGTCTTTCCATTTCCTTGTTAAGAAAAAAACAGGTTTTTGCACCATTTTTTTTCATAGATCCTGTATCCTACCTCAGCCAAATTCAGTTCCAACAAGTATTAAGGCCTAAATCATGGGTCACTTTCCTGAGGTTGTTTAAAGAAATAGACCACTCAACCTAAGCGCTTACCGCAATAATTGCTTTAGATAAATGTATTGGGTGCTCAGAAAGTGGTATCTTAAACCCTTCTGTCGTTTTAATGGCCAGTTTGTAGAACTTTATCTTAATAATTGCTTGATATCTCTAGGATGGTGGATTTTTTTTTTTACATGTCTGCACAATAAGGGATGAGGATTCGAACTAGTGACATTCGCTTTATTAGGCGTGATCTCAGCTGATTGAGCTACCTCTTGAGGACGGATCATAGGTTTTATATATGCAGAGAACATCGTGACTTGTAGTCACTTGCAAATCCTTTTTGTGGCCATGTTTAGAATTTTATCCCAATAATTGCTCCGTATGTCTAGATGGAGGATTTTACGCATCTTGCAAAGGACGTCTTATTAATAGGAAAAGAAAGGGGTATACCATCAATAAACCAGTAGTATTGTTTGGTTTAGTGGTTTCAAAATCTATTTGGAAAAATAACAATGTCAAAATGTCAATAATGAAAATGTGACTCTTAAAAACATGATAAAATTGCGGTAGCAAGTTAAAGGTAGTGTGTTAAACAACACACGACTCCCACACACTATTCACTTCATTTTTTTTTAAAAAAAAAAATCATCAAAACACTTACTTTTATATTACCGCATTTACTTTTTATATCATATTATTTACTTTTTACTACTATCCAAATAAAAAAATTATTACAAAACAAAATTTTTTCTTTTTTTAATACAACTTTTTCACTTTTCTATACCAATTATTATTTTCTTTTTTAATTTTTTTATTGTAAACAGTGTCTTGGAAAAAGGTCTTGTTTGTTAATACATTTTAAAAAATGCACTCCTTTGCCCTTAGTTTGAAAGGATATACTTTTTGTGATTTTGTTTTAAAAAAAGATGTTTGTCATGAGAAATTACAGATTAAACACATTCTAAGATTAAGGTTCTTAAATTAGGTTGGTAATTCAAAGTCATTCTTCAACAATGCAAATCATCTTGTAGAAGTAGCACAATCAAGGTGGTCGGCCCCCCACAAAAAAAGGTTGGGGCCTGGGGGTAGCCGCACCACCACCGATGCCCTCGGTGGTGGCTATGGCCACCCCAGATTTGCTTCAAGGGCGGCCATGTCACTCCTGGAGCTCCTCTGGGGAGGTCACGGGACGCCCTTGGTAGTGGTCGGCCACCCACTTTATTTTCTGCTCTTTTTTTTTAAAAAAATTTATTTTAATTTTATTAATATGAGTTGAAAAAAATATATATGGGATTTTTAGTAATTTTGATTCAATTCTAGTTAGAGTATGTGTGTTGTTATCAAACTAAAAAATATAAATAACTATTTCATTCCGCTCTCTTCTATTTCGAGCAATAACTATTCCGCTCTCTTCTATTTCGAGCAATAACTATTTTATTTCTTAATAGAATACGCATTTTACGAACCGAATGAACCCTTTAAGGGCCAGCACCAATCCCAGTGCCCATTAAAACATGAATTTCTTATTATCCTCTCTTAGCCGCATCGGATAAATGAATTTGGGGATAGTCGTTGGTAATTGGGCCGACAACCAACAAAATTTACACATAAAGACCGGAAGACCGCCTCGTAGGTCCAAGGTGGATCCGAAACCCAAATCCTATTCTACGTGCATAACAGGGAATCCTTTTCCAAACCAAGAAGTGCGTCCTAACTCCCAAGGTAAATGATCATCCACGAACCCACAACTTGAGGAACATCCTCAAATTGAGGAACACAAACTACTAAAAAATAGGCCATTAAGGAGAATATTCACACGTAACAATTGGAGTCACGAAGACGGTTAGGCCGAGATCTCTATAAAAGGTTGTTGGAACTTTCCTAAATTCAAAACACCGACTAATGGCATTTATGTCTCTTTGACATTGACTTTTGACTTAAGCATAGATCTTTCTCCCGTAGGAGGCTCTAGAAAGTGTCCTAAAAAAAGTTTCTATTCAAATCAGTTTGAAAAAAATATTCTCTAACCCATTTAAAATAGTATAAAGTGTTTATAAATATTTAAAATGCACATTAAATTTAGTCTAAGTTAATAAACTGTTATTAATGATATTAAGAATTTAATGTGAATTTTAAATGTTTATAAACATTTGACACTATCTTAAATAGGTTGGTAGATATTTCCTCCAAACTGGTTTGTAGAAAATTTCTGTCCCTAAAAAAAATGCATTAAATAAACATTAATTTTGACCAAGTTTTTTTGTGTGGTCTTATCCGTCTATCCCTAGCTATACTTGGAAACTAATCAAATATTCAGCCTTGTAGCTAAACCGCTAACCTTGAACAAAAACTATTAATAGGGATAGAAGAAGCCTATATTGAAAGGGTGTTGGTGTATAAATATGTATACATTGCATAACATTCCAATCAAGACAAGAGAAGTAGGAGACACAGTAGAGAGATTTCTTCTCATGGAGCTCCAAGTCTTATCATTCCCAACCCTTTTCTCCTTCCTGCTGTTTATGTTTATGGTAGTGAAAATATTGAAGAGATTCAAAAGCCGCCACTCTTTAAGTCTACCCCCAGGGCCATGGAAGCTACCCATCTTTGGAAACATGCACAACTTCGCATCAGGCTCTCCACCACATCGTGCTTTGAAAGAGTTGTCCAAGAAACATGGACCTTTGATGCTGCTTCGGCTCGGAGAAGTTTCGACGGTTGTGGTTTCATCGGCGGAGTACGCGAAAGAGGTGATGAAAACCCATGATGCTATCTTTGCATCAAGACCTAGTGTTCTGTCGGCAGAGATCTTGTCATATGATTGTACAAACATTGGCTTTTCACCCTTAGGGGATTACTGGAGACAGCTAAGAAAAATTTGTGTTCTAGAGCTTTTAAGTCCAAAACGTGTTGAATCTTACAGACCACTTAGAGAAGAAGAGCTATCAAATTTCATCAAGTGGGTTGCTTCAAAAGCTGGATCTCCTGTCAATCTTTCTAGCAAAGTGTTTTCATTAGTATATGGTATTACTTCAAGGGCGGCCTTTGGTAAGAAAAGCCAAGACCAAGAACAATTCATACAGATTGTGAAGGAAGTTATCGAGTTTGCATCAGGTTTCAATATTGCAGATTTCTTTCCTTCTATCAAACTGCTTCATGTGATCAGTGGGGTGAGGCCTAAACTTGAGAAAATGCACAAGGATGCTGACAGGATTATGGAAAAAATCATCACTGAACATAAGGCAAGGACAGCAGCAAAAGCAGAGGAGGCTGCAACAGAGGAAGATTTGCTAGATGTTCTCCTCAAATTTCATGAGCACCGTGACAGTGAGTTTTCCTTGACTAACAACAACATCAAGGCTGTAATTCTGGTAATTATTTTCACCTTCTGCTCATATCATGCTTTGGTTCCACACAATATATATATATAGTTCTTTTTGGTTATAATTGCTTTATTTATTTATTTTTATAATCGGGGTATGCGGAGCTTCACCCCACCAAGAAACTGTGCAATCTGCAATCTGCGACGGGTTGGGTAAAGCTCGGGCGTCTCCTCAAATATTTGTTATATTATAGCCTACATTAACACGTCAAAGCCTTAATAGGCTACATATTTTCTTGATATATGATTTGAGTGTACAGTTCTAATTATAGAGTTTTACATGTAATTTGAAATATTTAAAATATAAACATATTCTTTAAATCAGGATTAACAAATATTATCTTAATCCTTGATTTAGGAAATACAAAATCAAAATTTATTACAACGGATTTATATCCTTTAACATTTGTTTTCACTCAAGGGGGCACTAGAGCCAAATGATTTACTGCTCGAGCAAACTCTAGGGGTTTTTAACTGCCTAATTAACTCAAAGTTGTTTCCATTTCACTGATTTCAGGACATTTTTTCTGCTGGGAGTGAGACATCAGCCATAACCGTAGTTTGGGCTATGGCAGAAATGATGAAAAATCCAGAAGTGATGAAGAAGGCACAAGCTGAGGTGAGGGAAGTGTTTGATAGAAAAGGGAGGGTTGATGAAACAGCCATTAATGAGATGAAATATTTAAAGTTGCTTGTGAAGGAGACCCTGCGATCCCACCCTCCATCTGCTCTGTTACTTCCCAGAGAATCTAGAGAGAGGTGTGAAATTAATGGGTATGAAATTCCTGCAAAAACAAAAGTTATTGTTAATGCTTGGGCAATTGCAAGAGATCCCAAATATTGGACTGAACCTGAGAGCTTTATCCCAGAGAGATTCCTATTTGATACCACTCATGACTTTAAGGGGACTAATTTCGAATATCTCCCATTTGGAGCTGGAAGGAGGGTTTGCCCAGGCTATACATTTGCCCTAGTCATTGTTGAGTACACAATTGCTCTGCTTTTGTACCATTTTGATTGGACACTTCCCAATGGAATGAAGCATCAAGATCTGGACATGACTGATATCGCCGGCGCTACAGTCGGAAGAAAGGAAGATCTGGTCTTGATTCCAACTGTTCATGATAATCCATTGCCTGTCTAATAAGCTTGTAATTTCTTCTTCAGATAGATATATAGTATATATATATGATGATTACCTAGTCGGAATAAGATCTCAACTTTGTATTAATGGGTATTGTGTTAATAAATAATCTAATGCCATGTTACGTCTTCCCCATTACTCTAATCCTTTCCATCTAACATACTAACTGCAACAACTGGAGCATAATGAACTGACAATCGACACAATGACTCTGCTTGTTAACATGTTTCGTGGGATGTTTTTATACTCGTAAAATGTTTTCTGAGATGTCATTCAAAAGCAGTGCAGCTGTTCAACACATGCTGGAAATGATTAATCTATATAGTAGTTGATGATTAGCTACTTTCCTAATCCAAGTTACTGACCTGATCATATTATAGAACTTGACATTGCCATTGAGCTCTAGCACAAAAGCAGGATGAGAGCTTTTACTTACTGCATTGCTTGCTTAACATGTTGCCCATGTAAATCAATTGTTATCACATTTTCTATGTCCTCGTTTCTGCATGTCAGAAAAAAATAGCTCACACTCTCTGTATGTCCATGTTGTGTGATTGGGCATGTGCAAAATACATAGTAGCTAATCACCCTAAACAAACAGACGGAAAAGATTCTTTATTCAACCACACCAAGATGAAGCATATTGTGATGACAACTTCAATCTATGGACCAGGTAGGACTAGCCTACTCCTTCCTTCCTGGAACTAAGATTCCTCTGTTTTTTCTTTTTACTGTGTACAGTGCTTCTGTAAATGGTAAATGCTGGCACCGACACAAACCGTTCACAAAAAGTGTTTTGAAAAAGTAGATAACTAAAATAAAAAAATCTGATCATTTAGTTAAAATTTAGCTTAAACATTTGTTGAGCTAGATTTGAATGCTAATAGTCAAATCTGACCATTATAGGTTTTTTTTGTCTCCAAATATGCAACTGTTTTTTTTTTTTTTTTTTCATCTAGTGTGAATGGTAAATAAGCTGATTAACCTACTAATTATTCACGTTATAAACTTTTTATTATTATTATTATTATTTTTTTCACTTTCTTTCATTTTACTCTCGATCCTCATTTTTCTTTCGCACATTTTTCCGCACAAAATAATATTTAAAAAAAATAAAGAGTAAATGAAAACCTAATCCAAGTCTCCGCCATCAAACTCCACATTTCTTACTTTTCCCCTAGCTATCTTTCACTCAAACACCCATGGATCGCGACGAGGGCCAAACCACCCGTGCGAGACCAATGAAGCGGAAACTGGAGCCTGAATTCCAAGACCAAAACCAGGCTCGCAAGATTCTCGTCCTCCAAGACCCAAACAAAGACGGTACTGTTTTCGCCCATCAAATAGAAATGATTAGGTGTATGCATATTTATTTGATTGAGTACTTTATTTGGCATAGTTGTGTGATCTAGATGCTCCCGCAAAATTTAGAAGAGAATTCCAGAGAGAGAGAGAGAGAGAGAGAGAGAGAGGGAGTCTCACTTCCATAAAAAGAATTTGCGTTTGTTTAATGAGTTTTTCGCCCGTTATACAGGCTCTAGCCCAGAGAGAGAGAGAGACCCATTTGAGAGATTGATAGAAAATTTTCATTTTCAGTCTCACTTCCATAAAAAGAATTTGCGTTTGTTTAATGAGTTTTTCGTATACAGGCTCTACCCCTCCTGTTAACACACAGGATTTCCCTACTTTTTCAGTCCAATCAAACTCAACCACAACCACAACAAGTACCTCCTTTTCCGGACCTCATTGGAATTACGACGTTTTCCTAAGTTTTAGAGGTGAAGACACTCGTAAGAGTTTCACCGATCACCTATACTCCGCCTTGGTGCGAGTCGGAATTTGTACCTTTCGAGATGATGAGGAGCTTCGAAGAGGAAAGACCATCTGTAATGAACTACTCAATGTGATTCGTGGAACGAGAATTTCCATTGTGGTATTCTCAAAAGGCTATGCTTCTTCCACGTGGTGCCTTGATGAACTTGTGGAGATTGTGCACCGTAGGAATACCATGGGCCACATTCTTCTTCCCATTTTTTATTATGTGGACCCCTTAGATGTTCGAAAACAAACCAGAACTTTTGCGGATACATTTGTTAGGCATGAAGAGCAGTTTCAAACCGATATGGAGAGGGTGCAGAGGTGGAGAGTAGCTCTTACTGAAGCTGCAAATTGTTCTGGCTGGAATCTTGAGAGTCTTGCAAATGGGTATTATGCTTCAGTCTCTTGTGTTTTTCATTTTTTTTTATATGTTTTTTGTCCTTTTCTTTTCTTTTAAATTTTATGTAAAAAGTGATTTGGAAAAATTAATGTTTAGCTAACATGGAGTGGCAAAAATTAGTTTTTAAGTTAAATTCGTTGGATGTTTTCTGTTCCATCCCACTGTACTAGTATATAAAGATAATGCCACTTAAAGAGAAATATTGATTCTAGAATTATGAAGTCTAGGATGATCTCTTATATAAAATGTCACACACATGAGATGAATGATACGGTAACAATGTAACACTCCAGTACTACATTGGAAAGATGATTAGCTTACATAAAGTGGGTGGATAATAAAGAAGTTCATAGCTGTCCCACATTGGTTCCTTACTATGTGAAATTGAACTTATATAAACAATTTACAGAGCTCCAATTGCAATTTAACTAGTCTTTTTGGAGTGATAACGCAAATGTAGCTAGATCTTTCTCTGTGCCATAACAAATGGGATTAAAACAACCTAGTAACTCTATGTAAAACTCTTCCACATTGGGAAGATGATCAACCTAGTAACTCTATGTAAAACTCTTCCACATTGGGAAGATGATAGATGATTAAGCCCACAAAAATTCTTAGTAAATTTGATAGAACTTAATTGCTTGTCATCACATATAAGTTTCAAATGATTGAGATGGCAACGTCCTTTTGATGCTAATGACTCATAATTTTATTTCTTTGTGCTTATTTTAGTGTTTTATATTCCTTTGATTTAATGACCAGGTATGAATCAAGCTTCATTGAGAAGATTGTTACACAAGTTTCGTGTGAAGTGGAACCCACTCGCTTGAATGTTGCCAAACACCCAATAGGAATAAATTATCGTGTTGATCGAGTTAAAGATTTGTTAAATTTTGGAACAAGTGACTTTCGCATTGTAGGCATTTATGGGATGGGTGGAATAGGTAAAACAACACTAGCAAAAGCTATCTATAACCAAATATGTTATGGATTTGAAGGAAGTAGTTGTCTTTTAAACATTCAGGAAATTTCAAAACAACATAATGGTTTAGTTCGTTTACAAGAACAACTTCTTTTTGATATATTAAAAACAAAGAATTTGAGGATTGACAATGTTGATCAAGGAATCAATTTGATTGAGAAAAGAATTCATGGCAAGAGAGTTCTTGTTGTTCTTGATGATGTGGATGACTTGAAACAGTTACACGCATTAGTCGGAAACTCAGAATGGTTTGGTCCAGGAAGTAGAATCATTGCAACAACCAGAGATGAACATTTGCTAATTCAACTTGGAGTACATGGAAAATATAAGGTTGAAGAATTGGCAGAGGAGGAGTCTCTTCAACTTTTCAATTTGAATGCCTTCAGCATGCGCCATCCAAAGGAAGATTACTTGGAACTTTCAATTGGTGCAGTGAAGTATTGTGGAGGACTTCCATTAGCTCTTAAAGTTTTGGGTTCTTTTTTATTAGGAAGAAGCGTTGTTGAATGGAAAAGTGAATTGGAAAAATTACAAAAAATTCCTCACCACCAAATTCAAGATATACTTCGAATAAGTTTAAAATCACTAGATGATAGTACGAATGACATATTTCTTGATATTGCATGTTTCTTTATCGGTATGGATAAAGAATATGTCATCAAAGCACTTGATGGTTGTGGTTTCTTCCTAGTTATTTGTATCAATATCCTCACTCAGAGATCCCTTGTGACAATTGATAACAAAAATAAGTTAAGGATGCATGATCTTATTCGAGATATGGGAAGGGAGATTATTTGTGAAAAGTCTCCCAATTTTCCAGGAAAACGTAGTAGGTTGTGGTTTCATGAGGATTTCTTAAATGTATTAAGCAAACATACGGTAAGAGGCATATATATATATATATATACACATGCACATAATATGTCTTATGTAGGTATGCATGAACATTTTTTCTTTTTGGCAAGCATGCAACTTAGTCCCAAAAAGATATCAATATAACCCATAATTGAATAATTTTTATCCAAATCTTCTCTAAATCAAGTCAACAACTGATACTTAACAATATTCAAGAGGTCTGCAAGCAAGTTTCAATTAATTCTAATAATGTTTGAATTAATTTAGTGTTTTTTTTTTTTAAAGAATTATGATGAGGGTATAAAGGCTTATTCTAGTTCAAAGTTGTTCTAACTTTATGCAAGATGAGGATTTGTATTGCTAATCCAACTGTCTATTTTGCTAGGGAACTGAAACAGTTGAGGGTCTCATTTTAAAAGCATCTGAAGATGTGTGCTTGATCAAAACTGAAGCATTTACACATATGAAGAATTTGAGATTACTCCAAATCAATACTATGCATCTCACGGGATCCTATGAACATCTCTCTAAGGAGTTAAGATGGCTTTGTTGACATAAGTGCCCTATTAAATTTCTGCCACAGAATTTCTATCTAGAGAACCTTGTCATTCTTGACATGTAGCATAGTAATATCAAACAAGTTTGGAAGAAAAACCAGGTATGACAAATCTTACCAAACTTTTCTCTCTCTCTCTCTCTCTATTAATGTTAATTGTATATCTAACAAGAACTTCTCCTTAATTTATTCTTGTGTTTTCATAGATACTCAACAAGTTGAAGGTCATTAATCTCAGCAATTCTAAATATCTCACCAAATCACCAGACTTCTCTCAAGTGCCGCAATTGGAGATACTAATACTTGAAAGTTGCATAAGCTTGGTTCAGGTTCATGAGTCCATTGGAAATCTAAAAAGACTTGTTTCACTAAATTTAGAAGGATGTAAGAATTTTAAGAATCTTCCAAGAAGCATTTCATATTTAAAATCTCTTGAAACTCTTAATGTGTCTAACTGTTTAAAAATTGACAAGTTACCAGAAGAATTAGGGAATATGATAGCTTTAAAGCAGCTGCTTGCAAATAGAACTGCTATTAAACAACTACCATCCTCCGTTGGTCTTTTGAAGAATCTTAAAACTGTATCATTATCTGGATGTAAAGAACAATCCTCAGAATCTTGGTTGTCACTTCTCTCACCATGGATATCACCAAAAAGCTTGAACCCAGTAAGTTTGCTACCAACTTTCATTTCTGGATTACGTTCTTTGACAAAACTATATCTCGCTGATCGCAATTTGTCTGAAGATGGGATTCCTGTTGATTTTGGGGGTTTATCTTCACTTCAAATTTTGGATTTATCAAGAAACAATTTTCGTAACCTACCTGATTGCATCAGTTGCCTTCCTGAATTGTACAGTTTGAGTTTGCGTGAGTGTATGGCTCTTCAAACAATTTCAGGACTCTCTGCATCTGTCTTGGATGCAAGTGGCTGCACATCAATGGAAAGACTCTCAATTTCGTCTAACCATAAAAGAAAACAATTTTCTTCCCTTCGTAATTGCCACAAATTGATTGAGATTCAAGGTTTGGAGAATTTGGAATTTGGTTCAGAGATTCTCGCAGAAGGGTGTAACAATCTTGCATACGATTTTAGGAGTCATCTCCAGGTTCCTCTCTCTCTCTCTCTTTCTCTCTTTTTATGATGTGAGTTTTTTGTTTTTTTGTTTTTTTTTTTTTTGAATAGTCAGTCAATCATGTGTGATGATCAGCATCGTGTCGTTTTTTTTTTTTAATAGTGTCAGTCAATCATGCGTGATGATCAGCATCGTGTCATTTACCTCCCTGGAAGTGAGGTTCCAAATTGGTTCAGCTATCAGAGAACTGGGTCATCAATATCCTTCCATGTACCTTCAATTTCAAAGGGTCAAATCCCTTGGTTGCTTGTTTGTGCTGTTTATGCAGGCAACAAAGAAAACAAGAAGCGTTGGCCAACAAGAGTTGATAAAGTGAGATTCCATAATAAAACTAGAGGCTACCAGCACATTCTTTGGGCAGCACTCTTCTTTCACGGTCCTGTAACCTGTGAAGATCATGTCTTTCTATATCAGACGCCACTCATAAGAAATGAATTGGAGATGGAAAGTGGAGAGGAAATTGAGGTGTCCATCCAACTTTGGAAAGCAGCTACAGTGAAGAAGTGTGGAATTCATGTCCTTTTTGATGAGCCAAATCGCCCAAATGTAATGGAAGAATCTCCATTCTGATACAGCTAATGATCGATGATACTGGCCATGGAGAGAAGGTCTCTGAAGATCATTAAGGACTGATGATTGAAGTGATGATCCATCAGCAACCCAAGGCACGATCCTCCCAAATATGGCAATGGTGGTGGAAAAGGATGAGAAATCCTTGGTATAACTCAAAAGAACTTTAGACTAGTTACAAATAGCCACATGGCATTATTAAGCTCTATCAAGGTGCATATGTATATAACTCAAAAGTTTGCATGAGTGCTTATATATGCTTGCTGGATTTGGCTGCTATCTAGCTATAACATGCCTAGCCAGTACAACATGTTCGCACCAAAAGTTATGCTAGCAATACGAAGATTGGAAGACTACAATAATTCTCATTCCATATATATAGTTCTCCAAAATATCCAACTTTGGTCGTTCTGCAACAAACATAAAAAGGAATATATCTGCTTAACATTTTATTCTGGAACATCCTCAAGAGAAACAAAACCCTCTGCCATTGTCCCACCATGTCATATGTGATAAGCAACAATTGGACAGCTTAAGACCATTAGGCTTGTGAATCACCCCACAATAAAATTACAGATGCACATAAAATCAAAACCAACACACTGTAGATCAACAGAGCATCAAAAGGAACCTAAACCTAAAATGTCAAGAGTTCAAGGCAGCCATTAAATATGTTGGCAGAAGTTAGGTGTTAAATGGGCAATAACGTTAATTCTGTACAACAAAATAAAATAAAATAAAATAAATTCCAGTAACACTCTAGCAACCTGTGAACCAATGCATTTTCTTTCAAGTTTATAATAAGTTAGAATTTGTATCATAAAGTGTTCTAAGCCACACAGAAAGCTAAAACTATCTTACAGCTTCTGATAGCAAGATCTCCTTGAATCCCATTGTTGCTTTGCAGATTTTCTGAACACATGATTTTCCTCTCCTTTAGCTACAACAAAGTATCTCATCACCCTAAACAAACAGATGGAAAAGAATCTTCTTTCAACGACACCAAGCTGAAGCATATTGTGATGAGAACTTCAAACTATGGACCAGGTAGGACTAGCCTCCTCCAATTCCTTTCTGCCCACTCCCTAATTCAATCAATGGCAAATGCAGGCCCCGACACAAACGGTTCACAATTCTTCATTACAACTGTGACAACTAACTGGTAATTAGATTTCCACCCAGATTTGATCGGAGAAAGACAACAAATAATCTAAAATATGTCTTTTGTTCATATATTTTGACAGATTTTTGTCAGAACATGCATTTTCTTGAATATATTTGTTTGCTATTTTCTGCGGGGAGTAAAAGGCTTTTTGGATTCATACTAGTGTAGTGGACATGGATCAGATCAGCAGCATGATCAACTTGCACTTCTAGCATCCAAGAGAAACTTGCTAAAGTATTTGATTAAATGATTAAATTTGCTTCTTTTTATCGGCTTAAGTTTTCCGGACAAGTGGTGAGTCATTACCACGTCAGTTGAGTATGTAGGAAAATGCAAAATAATATTTCTCTCTTGGGCATTGAATTCTTTCAATCTTTCAACCGGCAAAATATATATATATATATAATATAATATAACATATATTAGTCAATATATAACATATATTGACTAATATTTAGGGCGTCAAACATTTATTTTATTCTAGAAAGAGCCTCAACTGTATTGCTACTATTTAGTAGTCTTATTCTATTACAGGACTTGGACGGTTAGACTTATTCACCATTTGTTAACGTGTTTTGGAAAACATTTTTTTTTTTTGAAATATATATATTTCAAAAAAAAAAAACTTATATATATATATATATATATATATATTTTTTTTTTGACATGTCCACACAAAGGAAGTGGGAGGAAGAATTCGAATTAGTGACCTCCGCTTCATGAGGTGTAGTTCACAGCTGATTGAACTACTTATTGAGGGACATCATCATAGTTATATGGTAATAGTATGAAAGACTCCTAAATATCCACACACAAAATAGTCAAGATGTTTATAGTTTATTTAATGCATATTAAAGAACTTCATATGTCAAGAACACTTTTTCAACTTTTATGCAACACGGGAAGTGGGAACATTTTTTTGAACCAAAGAATTCGAAAATTCTTGGAAAATAAGATCAGGGAGTCTCAAAGACTCGATCAGAGCGTTTGGAAGTCTTGTGAGGGGTTGTTGCATATGGAATGGGATGGAGACCTTGGTTAGTCAAACAGGAAGAATTTTGAAGTCTTGATGCATCTGCAATTCTTCACCCATCCTCTATGACGTCCGATTGCGTGGAGATGACGAAATAGGAAGAAGAAAAAAAAAATTGAGAGGAGAGATAATGGTTTGTAGTTTTTTAATTTTCTTTTTTATTATGAGCATACACCATCGTTTTATCTTCAAACTTGGGTGTAACTTTAAAAATTATTATTAAATTTAAAATAAGTTATTGTTAATTTTTTATCAAATGATGATTTTAAAAAGCACATCAACTTTGAAGATAAAACAATGGTGTATAGCATTATTCTTATTATTTGTGTGATTGAACAATGCTCACCAAATTTGGTGACCACCGTTCACACTCACCAAATTTTTCAGTAGACCGGTGAGCTGGATATAAAGCTAAAAGAGTGGAGAGTCATTTTAATATTTTGGCTCACCAAAATAACTTTTTCAGCAAACTGGCGAGTCGGATGCGAGTGCTCAAGTTGAGTAAATTGTTGATTTTTTTTAGCAGAACTCATCTTCTTGAGCCATATTTTTGTACAAAGTAGTGCTAGAAGGAGAACTAGAGTCTTCCTTGTATCCTTCTAAATGTAATGTAACTTTTAAAATCACCGATAAATCAAAATTTAATAATGATTATCTCAACGCACACCCAATACCTTTGTTCTCGTAGAGTATTCTTATTCCCCGTTCTATAATTACTCCTCTTTACAAGATCTGATTCATGATATGACAGTGAAAATCAGTCATTGGATCAATGAGGGCTTATAACAAGAAAAAATCAATGGTCAATTTTTATTGTTTCATCATCATAGTTATATGGCAGTAGTATGAGAGTCTACTAAATAACACTTCTCTAGAAGGACCCTATATTTAAAGGTGTTGTGGCCTTATCCCTCTAATGACTAAACAAGTATTCTCTATATACATTTTATGGCCACGATAAAAAGTTTGTGCATCTAATGATCTATATAAAATCAACGTTTTTTTTTTCTTTTTTTGACATGTCTGCACAAGAAGAGGAAGAAAGATTCGAACTAGAGACCTCCGCTTTATGAGACGTAGTCCCCAGCTGATTGAGCTACTCCTTGGGAAAATATAAAATCAATGTTGACACGTTGTTAATGTCTTCCCTCTATTCAATTTTGCTATAAATACGTATACATGTCTGCATAACATTCCAAGCAAGACAAGAGAAGTAAGAGACAAAGTAGAGAGGTTGTGGTATTTTCTATAGAGATTTCTTCTCATGGAGCTCGAAGTCTTATCATTCCCAATCCTTTTCTCCTTCTTGCTGTTTATGTTCATGGTTGTGAATATATTAGGGAAGAGCTTCAAAACCCACAATTCTTCAAGTCTTCCCCCAGGGCCATGGAAGCTACCCATCTTTGGAAACATGCACAACTTTTCATCAGGCTCTCCACCACATCGTGCGTTGAGAGACTTGGCCACGAAACACGGGCCATTGATGCTGCTTCGGCTCGGAGAAGTTTCGACGGTTGTGGTTTCATCGGCGGAGTACGCGAAAGAGGTGTTGAAAACCCATGATGCAATCTTTGCGTCGAGACCTCGTGTTCTGATATCGGAGATCTTGTCGTATGATTGTTCAAGCATTGGCTTTTCACCCTTAGGGGATTACTGGAGACAGCTACGAAAAATTTGTGTTCTAGAGCTTTTAAGTCAAAAACGTGTTGAATCTTACCGTTCACTCAGAGAAGAAGAGCTATCAAATTTCATCGAGTGGATAAGGATTGCTGCAAAAGCTGGATCCCCTGTCAATCTTTCCAGCAAAGTGTTTTCAATAGTATATGGTATTACTTCAAGGGCAGCCTTCGGTAAGAAATGCCAAGACCAAGAAAAATTCATACAAATTGTGAAGGATGTTATCGATTTCGCATCAGCTTTCAATATTGCAGATTTCTTTCCTTCTATTAAGCTGCTTCATGTGATCAGTGGGGTGAGGCCTAAACTTGAGAAAATGCACAAGGATGCTGACAGGATTATGGAAAGAATCATCACTGAACATATGGCAAAGGCAACAACAGCAAAAGCAGGGGAGGCTGCAGCAGAAGAAGATTTGATAGATGTTCTCCTCAAATTTCATGACGAGCATGGTGACACTGAGTTTTCTTTAACTAAGAACAACATCAAGGCTGTAATCCTGGTAATTATATTCACCTTCTGCTCATAGATATCTAATCATGCTTGAGATTCCGACATTATAAATTTTTAAACTTTGCGGGTATGATTGCAAAAATGTTTTCGCATATAAATGTTTTTCTTTTCCTTTTGGTTATCACTGCTTAATTAACTCAACTTTTTTTCCATTTCAGGACATTTTCTCTGCTGGGAGTGAGACATCAGCCATAACCATAATTTGGGCAATGGCAGAAATGATGAAAAATCCAGAAGTGATGAAGAAGGCACAAGGTGAGGTGAGGGAAGTGTTTGATAGAAAAGGGAGGGTTGATGAAACAGCCATTAATGAGATGAAATATTTGAAGGCACTTGTTAAGGAGACCCTGCGGGCAAGGCCACCGTCTCCTCTGTTACTTCCAAGAGAATCTACAGAGAGGTGTGAAATTAATGGGTATGAAATTCCTGCAAAAACTAAAGTTCTTGTTAATGTGTGGGCAATTGCAAGAGATCCCAAATATTGGACTGAACCTGAGAGCTTTAAACCTGAGAGATTCCTTGATAGCTCTATTGACTTTAAGGGGAATAATTTTGAATATCTCCCATTTGGAGCTGGAAGGAGGGTATGCCCAGGCTATACATTTGCCCTAGTCATTGTTGAGTACACAATTGCTCTGCTTTTGTACCATTTTGATTGGACACTTCCCAATGGAATGAAGCATGAAGATCTGGACATGACTGAAATTGCTTCAGCTACAGCTGGAAGAAAGGAAGATCTGGTCTTGATTCCAACTGTTCATGATAATCCCTTGCCGGTTGAATAAGCTTGTAATTTCTTCTTCAGATAGATATATAGTATATATGATGATTATCTAGTTGGAATAAGATCTCCACTTTGTATTTGTATTGAGTTAAGAACTATCTAATGCTACTTTACATCTTCCCCATTACTCTAATCCTTTCCATCTAGAGAAATGTTAAATTTTTTTGGTTATAGGCCATGTCACATCAACTTTGGGGCTAGAAAAAAGATATTTGTCCCGTGTATTGCATTTCTCTTCCATCTAACATACTAACTGCAACAACTTCAGCAGCATGATGAACTGATAATCCATACAACAACTCTGTTTGTTAACATGTTTTGTGGGATGTTTTGTGTTGTTTCTTAATATTTTTTATTTTATTTTAGGTAATCAGATTTGAGAGCAAGTATTCTAACAATGCAGCACATCCAAATCGCTTGGGGGCATTAATTAGCTTCTATGGTATTTGGGTTGTGTTCAGAATTCTGTGTTGGTGAATTTCCGTAGAGCAAAAAACATGTCACAAGTTGTGGTTTAAGTCCTGTTCCATATGTTGAAGATCTTGTACACGCTTTCATAAAGCGTATGGACCATGAATTGCTCTCACATGTAAATACATTCAAACGATGATGATGGCTTTTCTGAACCCAAGTTCAACTGGACTGCCAATGATGCCTTTTTGCTTAGAGAAAGAGTTATAACATGACATTTCTATAGACCGACAGAAACGTCAAATGAAAATTCCGTGCCGTGCCGTCCATCGAGTCTTTGACCGAACATTACAAAATTTCTAAGACTATTTGATTAAATAAAAATGCTAATGGTACAAAGAAAAGTTTGCGTACGGACGTGACAAGTGATGCGGTGCTGCCACGAATCAGATCTTGTAAAAAGGAGTAATGCTAGAACAAGGAATAAGAATACTCTAGGAGAACAAAGGTATTGGGTGTCCATTGAGATAATCATTATTAAATTTTGATTTATCGGTGATTTTAAAAGTCACATTACATTTGGGAAAACACAAGGAAGACTCTAGTTCTCTTTCTAGCACTACTTACGGAAATATGGCTCAAGAAGACGAGTTCTGCTAAAAAAAATCAACAATTTACTCAACTTGAGTACTCGCATCCGACTCGCCAGTTTGTTGAATAATTTGGTGAGTATGAACGGTGGTCACCAAATTTGGTGAGCATTGTTCAATCACACAAATAATACGAGTAATGTTATACACCATTGTTTTATCTTCAAAGTTGATATGCCTTTTAAAGTCATCATTCGATAAAAAATTAACACTAATTTATTTTAAATTTAAGAAAAAATATAAAAGGACCCCCCAAACTACCAGTCATTTGTAATTTAGCCCCTTAATGTTCAAAAGGTAATAAAGTAGCCTCCCAAACTACCAACCAGTTGCAATTTGGCGACTCCGTTAGTCAGCACCGTCAAAATGGATGGAAAAGTAAAAACGACATCGTTTTGTTGAGGCAAAGTTACTAAAATGCCCTTTTAGGAAAAAAAAATCAAATTAAAAAAAAGGCCACTAAATATTGTCGTTTTGCTTTCAAAAAAAAAAAAAACCTTGCACAACAACTATTTCAGACTTCCGTCCAGCATTAAAGCACTCGTCTTCTTCATTAGGAACGCTCTAGTTCGTCACTTCCCAAAACGATAGTCTAGTTCCGCCCAACCTTTAGACCCATAATTGAAATCTAAAACCCAGTACAAGTAGTGTGTCCATGCCTGGAGAATTTCTTAAATTAACTCTTTAACAAATTGAAACTACAGAAGTGGACCCAAAAAAAAAAAACCAAAAAAACAAAATTGATATCGTAAGTTTGAAATTTGAAGTGCATCTATGTTAAACTCTTTTGTCAGTTTTTGGCATCTAGAAGTCACCCATCATCCTTGTTTGTGTACCCTTGTTTTGATCATGTGCGTGATTGATCATGGATGTTGCCTATGGATCTAAACGGTGTGCTCGAAAATTTTTTGCCCCATTTTGGAGCATGCACAATCTTCTGTTTCAGATAATGGAGTTGTTTGTGTGTAGCATGCACAAAACATTTTCTGAAACAGAGGACCATTTCTCAATTTTAAGCAACAACTAAGGCTGGTATTGCGAGTTGCAGATGAGAAATAGTCCTCTGTTCGCACACTATAGAACATGGGAGAACAAAGGGTTCTCTACAGTGTAGACAATTCTTATTATAGTTCAAATCTTTGCTAACTAGCTTGAGGAATATAATTATTGGATCAAATAGCATTATTTACTGTGTGCGATTTGCCTCAAAATTTTCAATAAGAGATTAATGAATTTTTGTAAAGACATAAAAAGGACTCCAACCCAAATATATTTAGCGAATGCTGGACATGAAAACTTCCTCAAATTTGAAAGAGGAAGGATAAAGCAGTAGACAACTTTGAAAGAGTTGTATGGATATTATGATTATACCACAACTTTGAAAGAGTTGTGTGGATATGAAAATTTCCACAACTTTGTGTTTATTTTCTATACTCCGTCATGTCTTTATTTTTCTATTTGATTATCTTTTATCTCATCCTTTAGAAAGTTCAACAGCTTACTAGTCATGAACATGACATTCAACATCAACACAAAAAAATTGTCTGTCCCACTCCACACGCCTGGGACAGACCAATCTTTTCATATTGAAGTTTCAACCTTCGCTCCCAGTCTACACGCTTGTTCCCTCAATCTTTCATATTGAAGTTTTGCGAGTCATAAACATTGTTTTCATAAGCATTGTTTGATCTCCAATGAGTTCTCGAAAAAAGAAAAGAAATTTGATAATTTTAGTGTATTTAAGAAGTGATTTCTCAACAATTAAATGCATTATTTAACTAATTTATTGTTTGTATTGTAAGATTGACTAGGAACTTTTCTGCATTTCTTTGATGCCCAAATTGACATGGGTGTTGAACATACACGCCCAAATGAAAGTGGTATCTCATTCTAATAAGTTATGATGGACATAGGGCCGAAAGTATTTCTTTCAAGTCTCATACAATTTTTATGTAAATTTACAAAATTTTGAACATACACGCCCAAAAATTGCGAACAGAGCACCATTTCAAAAAAAAATTTGTTCATGCTACACATAGGCAACTCCATTATCTTAAATAGAAGATTGTGCATGCTACAAAATGGGGCAAAAAAATTTCGAGCACACCGTTTAGATCCATAGGCAACATCCATGCCACCATCAATCATGCATATGATCAGAACAAGGGTACACAAACGAGGATGATGGGCGACTTCTAGATGCCAAAAACTAGCAAAAGAGTTTAACATAGATGCACTTCAAACTTACGATACCAATTTTTTTTTTTTTTTTTTTTTTTTTGGGGGGTGGGGGGTCCACTTATGTAGTTTCAATTTGTTAAAGAGTTAATTTAAGAAATTCTCCATGCATCGACACAGTACCTGTACTAGGTTTTAGGTTTCAATTATGGGTCTAAAGGTTGGGCGGAATTGGATTGTCGTTTTGGGAAGTGACGAATTGGAGCGTTCCTGATGAGGAAGACAAGTGCTTCAATGCTGGATGGAAGTCTGATATAGTTGTCGTGCAAGGGTTTTTTTTTAAAGTAAAACGACAATATTTAGTGGGATTTTTTAAATTTGATTTTTTTTTCCTAAAAGGGCATTTTAGTAACTTTACCTTAACAAAACGACATCATTTTTACTTTTTCATCCATTTTGACGGTGTTGACTAACGAAGTGGCCAAATTGCAACTGGTTGGTAGTTTGAAGGGCTACTTTATTACATTTTGAACATTGGGGGGGCTAAATTACAAATGACTGATAGTTTGAAGAGTCATTTTATATTTTTTCCTTAAATTTAATAATAATTTTAAAAGTTATACCCAACTTTGAAGATAAAACGACGGTGTATACTCATAATTAAAAAACTACAAACCATTATCTCTCCTCTCAATTTTTTTTTTCTTCTTCCTATTTCGTCATCTCCACGCAGTCGGACGTCATAGAGGATGGGTGAAGAATTGCAGATGCATCAAGACTTCAAAATTCTTCCTGTTTGACTAACCAAGGTCTCCATCCCATTCCATATGCAACAACCCCTCACAAGACTTCCAAACGCTCTGATCGAGTCTTTGAGACTCCCTGATCTTATTTTCCTAGAATTTTTGAAAAAAATAGAAAAAGAATAAATGTTTCTTTAAAAATAATATTTAAATAGAATAATAAAAATGGTAGTTAAAATGCTAAGTAAATAATAAATATAACGTTTTTCGCTTAAATAAAAAGTAAATTTGATGAGTCGGACGTAAATGCCGCCTTGGGAGTCAATTTGAATTTTTACGAAAAAAATAAACCACTTCTTCCACAATTTCAGAAATTTATGTAGCAAAGTGATAAATCGGCGCTTCCTATGGAGACCCAAATCTCTTTTATACTTATTCAACACGATTTTTTCAAAAAAAATAAAAATAAATAAAAAATTGGATTTTTTGAGCCTGAGAGGTTGAAATTTGATGAGAGGATGGAAGTCTTGTGCCGTACGTTAGGGTGATGACAGAAGAAATTGTCACGAAAACCTTGCATTCGTCAATTGTCATGGCCATGAAACTTCAAAGTCGCCTTTGTGCCGTTAAAAACGGCCAACAAAAGCAGGTTTGAATTTGAATATGGACAACAACAGAGACCCTGAAAACGGAAAGTGAAGAACTATTTTATTTATTTAATATAAATAAATAAATTATTTATTTGGGCATTTCAAATAATTAGGAAATATCTAAAAAGTTTGATGTGCATTTAATTGAAAAACTTCCTTCTTTCAAGTTAATACAAAATTTGAAGTGCAGGAAGAATTAATATCTCCAACAATTTGCAGTCCAAATTATTAAGTAGTACATATATGGTAATTTATATGAAACGCATCTATTCAAAAAAATATAAGTTCTCTCACAATTTTGACAACAAATTGCCAGCAATTTGAGCAATCCCCTTGTTACCACCCACCCAAATACTTAGTAGGGTTTTGTCCAATTAGTGTTACTTTTAAGTTTCAAAGCTAGAAAAATCATGGGACTAGTCCTTCAAAGTAAGAATTAAAAGAGCATTGTTATTTTGGTCTACTACAGTAGTCAATAATGAGGTTCCAAATCGGTTCAACCATAAGAGAATTGGATCTTCAATATCCTTCCGTGTAGCTTCAATTCCGAAGGGTCAAGTCCTTCGGTTACTCGTTCGTGTAGTTTATGCAGCCAACAAAGAATAGAATGAGACCAAGCGTCAGCTAGAGACTAGAAGCACATTCTTTGGAGTTGGACAATAATCTCAATTCATCCAAATGTAACAAACGGTCATATGCATCATGTCACTTTGAACAAATGCGTTAGTCTTTATTAAGGTAATAGAGAATTGAATACAGACAGCAGCATAGGCATCAGCTAATTTACAATTAAGTTGCCTTTCTTCCCCACCTACCTATGGAAAGAAAAAGCTTTAATAATATTATAAACAACTGGAACCTATGCAAGGATACTAAACACATGTAAATCTCTATTGTTACACAACAAACTTTGACAAGAAAAGGAAAAACTAGTGGTGAGTACTACAGAACTAAGTTTGGTAAAGTTACTCGGTATCACTATCAGAATCCATAAAGCTGAACTCTCTATATCCATTGAGCTTGATTAGCAATGTCCCCTGGTTCTCTTCGCTCCATTCTATACCTTCCTTCTGCATAAGTTTAATAACCTGCATGCAGCCAGAGGGGGGCCACAACCGAATTATAGTCCAAAAACTCTGGAAAAAGATATCGTATATAATACAAGCCAAATAAGTTTGTTTCCCACTAAAGATGAAGCAAGGTCTAATGGGCTAGAGAAATTATAAGAATTCAGTCACCTCCGGAAGGCCTACAGAGTAAACTTAGGGCTTCTGTAATCCAGATAAGCAGAAACTTATTTTTCAGCTTCTCAGATCCATGGTACTTAAAAAAAAAAAAAAATAATGAGGAGGATGGAGAAAGATTTATTTTGTTATTCCCTTGCCACAGATCAGGACAAAGATGGCAAGGGTAACTGCAATGAATTCCTATCCATCCACTATAGTTGGGGGCAAAACTCAATTATTTATTAATCAGTCTACTCTATAAATTAATGGAAAAAAAGGAGTTTAGTTCACTTACAAATAGCCACATGGCATTGTTAAGCTCTATCAAGGTGCATATGTATAACTCAAAGTTTGCATGAGTGCTTATGCTTGCTGGATTTGGCTGCTATCTATAACATGCCTAGCCAGTACAACATTTTTTCTATGACTAGCCAGTACAGCATGTTCGCACCAAAAGTTATGCTAACAATAGAATGGTGCCTCTCCAACATTTTTTTTTATAAGTAATTAGCCCTAAGGGGAAAGAGAAGAGATTCGAACTAGTAACTTTAGCTTGAGGCGTGGTCTCTAATTGATTGAAGTACTCCTCGGGATTCAGTGCCACTCTCCAACATATTCAAAGATTGTAAGACTACAATAATTCTCATTGCATATAGTTCTCAAAATATCCAACTTGGTCGTTTTGCTACGCACCACAGCCCAAGTTAACAACGAGACCAGAATGCAACAAACAGAAAAAGATCTAACCCCTTAAAATTTTGCTGTCACTAGTTTCCAGAGTAGAGGACACAACATAACAGATGGAAGTCAGATGATTAGGAAACCCATACCGATTGTTTCACCTTTGCCTTCCCTACGCCATGTGACCCACATCCTGTGATAACCCTGAGAGTTTGAATTGCTGGAGCAGACCAATAAAAGTAATCAAATAATTAGAACACTATAAAGTGTGCAATTTTTAATTTTTACAAAATAAAGAAGAGAAAAAAATACAGATGGGAGCCCAGCGTCACTTACAGGGCACATATGTTCCAAGCAGGATGAGAGCTTTTACATACTGCATTGCTTGCTTAACATGTTGGCCGTGTAAATCAATTGTTATCACATTTTCTATGTCCTCGTTTCTGCAGATCAGAAGAAATAGCTTAGTGAAATAAAGAACACTAAAAGCTGAGGTAAAATGAACACAGAATTTTTGTGCTGATCTTTTAACCAATGACCAACCTAGCTTTAAATATATCATGCCTCGCCTTTTCATCTGCCTTTCGAGCCAATTTTGTTTGTACCTTGCCCTATACAAATGGAATATAATCTGATTAACATTTTATCCTGGAACATCCTCAAGAGAAACGCAGCATTAAATTATGGCCATGACAAACCAAAACAATAGGACAGCTTAAGACCATTGGGCTTGTGAATCACCCCACAAATAAAATTACAAAAGTACATAAGAATCAAAACTAACATACTGTAGATCAACTGGCATCAAGAGAGCATCAAAAGGAACCTAAATCTAAAAAGTAAAGAATTCAAAGCAGCCATTAAATATGTTGGCAGAAGTTAGTGTTAAATGGGCAATAACGTTCTTTACAAACAAAAAAAATAAAATAAAAATATATAAATTCCAGAAACACTCAAGCAACCTGTGAAGGAAAACATTAAACAAGGAAAGCCACATGAAAAAGTAAATGAATTTACTGAGGAAAGAACTCCACACTCTTGCCAAAGCCTTATGTAATGCTTTCTTCTATGCAATCGGGTATGTAGCTACAATATTACGTTAACCACTCCTCCATATGGTGGCTTACAGATTTTGTGGCATGCAGAGTGGAAGTACATCAAAGAAAACTAAGCAGATGCAAGATGTAAAACAGATCTACACTCACAAACATAGATACATTAAATTTCAATGTTCTTTGCTGAAGCAGAACAAACCTGCTCAGAAAGGTAGGCTGCATACTCTCGTTCTCCCTTTGAAAATGTCACTGCAGCCTGCAGAAGAATGACGTCATCAGATTCTTTTCTTTATATGTATACAAGTAAAAAAATTAAAATAAGTTAGAATTGGTATCAAAAGTATTCTAAACCACACAAAGAGCTAAAACTATCTTACTTTCTGATAGTAAGACCTCATTGAATCCCAGTGTTGCTTTGAAGATTTTCTGAATGCATGATATTCCTCTCCTTTAGCTACAATGCCAGGAAAAAAAAAAAAACCAATAGTCAAGAGATCGATATGTTTACAATAATTATACATTTATTACAAAAAAAAAAAAAAATCTATTATTAAGAAGGATGTATTCTTTTTTCTTTTTTTTTTTTTTGAACAACTCACTTAAAAGTAAATGTTAAAACTGTGACCAAAAAGAAGTGATTTAACCTCCCAAACAACTATCCAGTATTTTCCATTCTAGTCATAACAAAAGAAGCACTTTTGAATAGGATTGGCTTAAATACTAATAAATTCCACTTTGTGTACACTCTTGTCGGATAAATTGTGAAATGGCTAAAAAACCGCATCTCAGTAATTAAGTTTCTAAAGATTATTAACATGGACACACAATAGCAAGTGCAATAAAGCATTATGAAATTAAGGGGGAATACCACAAGTATCCTGCTGGAGTTCTGTAACACTAGAAGGACAAACATCAAAGCCAGGTCCCAATAGCTGCAGTTTCTTTACTACATTCCTCCAATTCATTGTCTTTGGAACGTATTCAGGACTCTTGGAGACATTAAACAATGATTCCAACACCTTTTGAGGGAGATTTGACTCGTTTCTTCTTGCGCTAGTTGGAAAATCAGCTTCAGGACTAGTAAGAACCTTAGCATAACTCCTAAAATGAACAAGACAACTCAACTAAGCACGTAGAATCAGGTTGCAAATATTAATATCCTCAATGGAGAGGAAATTGGTATTAAAAATTATCTGCTTAGCTTAAATATAAACTTCTCTTCGGCCTTTATAAAACACAATTTCCACTGTTCAAGGGATCAAAAACAACTTGCTATTTTTTTCTCACAAATTGTATGATTATGGCCAGTTGCAATAAGACACTTTGATCAGATATTACAGCTTCCAAAGCACTAAAACATCACCTAAGACCAAAAAGCAAGTCACACCAAATGCAGTGTATGATCATCACATATATTTCATGGTGCTACAATTGACATCGGATTAGGTCGTTACTCATTTTGCCTGTTAATCCGCATTTTAATTAATTTGAAATAGTAACATTGACATTTTCAGCTTCGTGCCCTTCAACCTATGCATACATGGCATGATAATATAAATTAGTACAATTTAATTCTTCATTGAAATAAATTAATCAAGCCATATTGTATGGGCTAAAACCCTGCTCAAATTTCTCTCATATTTCACTTTAAGCTCAATACCCAAGTCTATAATAAAATTGAATAATATATTCTGATTCCATATAAAAATAAATAAGTAAAGAAACAAAATTATATATCACAATGAATTACCTGAAACCATGCCCCACAGACCATATACTATCCTGGACGTCACTTTCAGATGAACGGGAAGTGCAATCAGAAGCCACATCTGTAAACTGTTCAAAAATTTACATGATTACTACATAAGGCACATAGCCAAATGGCGAATTCAAAATGAGAATATTTTCAACATCATTGGGAGCCAATATTACTATAAACTACATGCTTCAATATCAGAAGTTAATCCTTCAGGAAACCATATGACTTTGATAGCAAGAAGAAATTTTTTTTTGATATATATATATATATATAATTTTGAGATATTTATTCATTGAGCAAAACTCTAGAAAGTCAACAACCATGTTGAGTGTAATATATATATTACACTCAACATGGTTGTTGACTTTCTAGATTTTTGCTCAATGAATAAATATCTCAAAATTCAACAAATGAAAATACCCCAAAAATTAACCCACCATTGGATAGAGAATCTAGGGCCAGATTCAATTGTGGAAGCATCAAAACCTACCCGATTAGACCCTAGCATGTCTTTTTGACAAGTGAACGAGATCATGCCATGTTTGATTCCATCAAAACCTGGAACTAATCTCCTATTTATATAACAAGAGAAAGAAGGGAAAAGGAAGAGGGGGATATCGTAATAACTACAGAATAGATGTAAGAAGCTGCAGCTCTTCTAGGAGAGAAAAGTCTAATAACCTTGTGAATATGCATGTAAACTCAAAATCATTCCATTCACCACAGCCTCCATAAACAAAATCAAGCAATAAAATAATATTACTTACACTGTCTTTGCGTTCAATAAGAAATCTTATATCTTCGTTATGGTTAACACTATTGTCAAGGTAGCTACCATTCCTGTACTGCTCAAAGGTAGGAGCAGATAATTCAAGCAATGCATCCAAGGCCTGAAAAGCAAATAAATTCCCTTTACTCCTTTATTTAATATCAAATGTAAGATATGTTGGGAAATATTTTCAATATTATTCTACATAGTAAAGACTGCACATTGATGCTTTTTGGAGTTTAAAGTTGAATGGTAGACCAAAAAATCAACCTTTTCTGTTTCAATTCTTTGACCTTCAGTGAGGGGTTTTGGAATTATTTGGCTCTCTCTCTCTCTCTCTCTCCCCCCCTGGGGCTCGAACAGGCATGTTCCTCTACTTCTCTTAATGTGTGGGTTCTGTTTGGGAGAGCCTGTTTGTTTGATGAAGGCCACATGGGGAGGATTTTTTTTTTTTTTTTTTTTTTTTTTGTAGAATCAAAACCATTGGCTAGAGTATTAAATAGTGAAGGTTTCATTCGTAAGTTCAGAAATTCTTATAGCGCCTTCTTGGGTCAGCGTTGCAGTAATTCCCACGGGAGTTACATGGCCATTAAAGAGAAAGGAATCGTTGCCTCTTTGACGACTGTGAGTCCTATGTGCTCGGTTTAGATCGTGTTAACTTTTTAGATTTCAAATATCTTTAGGGTAGTTGTCTTTCTTGTATACTTTTTATGTACGAGGGCTTCGCCTTCTTTATTTAATAAATTATTATTCATCAAAAAAAAAAAAAAATACAACATCAATTTGGAAAGAACTTAAACAAAATCCAAGTCACAAAACTCAAATTACCTTTTCAACATTATATTCACATTGACCTGCAAAAAGAAATTTCGGGATCATGAGATGAAAAAATGATAAATAAACTCTTCAGTACAGTCTGCCAATCAGTTACAACTTACACCATTCAACCATTGATTAGAAAGCCTCTTTTGCACAA
Organism: Corylus avellana; assembly: GCF_901000735.1. Classification (NCBI taxonomy): domain Eukaryota; kingdom Viridiplantae; phylum Streptophyta; class Magnoliopsida; order Fagales; family Betulaceae; genus Corylus; species Corylus avellana. Next base: position 20,690,509 of record NC_081550.1, on the reverse strand, counting down.
GACGAAGATAGACATATGGTGGCATGATTGATATATAGACAATAAGACTATAACTGGGGGAGGTAACAATTGAAGCCTAAGTTATAAATAAATAGTAACTGCATGCACATAGATGCACACACATACATGCATGTTTGTATAGTCGAAGGCTGAAGTCTTTGTATGCTGTTGAAACAGAAAATAGTTTACATAGAGAAAGTAAAACTCTAAGTACTCCCTTTCCATAGTAGCGGGCTCAAAATGCAATTTCAGAAAAAATAATAAAAGTTCCCCCTTGGTTCTCTTCCATCAGATCATTTCTATCCCTACCCTTCACATTCAAAACTGAACTTCACCACCAAACACCTTTGATCCAAAACAAAGTGGTCTTTCAATTCACATATGTAGTTACACAAATGGAATAAGTTTACCTCGAAGCACAATCTTCCCTAGTCCTCCAACTCCCTAAGATGATTCAAAAATTCTACTTGGAACACTTACAGGCATTCCCTCAGCCATGTACATAGACATCAAAGAAATTCCACAAAACCAAACAATAATAAAGTAACAGAACAACGAAACCCACTCGGCTAAGCTAAACAAGCATTTCAAAACTTATCAAAGCCAGAGCCCATAGGTATAAAACTCAGTCAACTTGACCTTAGTGAACCTCTTAACAATACACTTTCTTACTCCAAGCTATCACTCCAACCTTCAAATTCATTATGCTGAGCCCCCACTTATCAATAATCAACATTCTATACGTTTTCACATTAGGTGAATGGACTGTGATGGCGTTGCATAATTCCTATGTGGTTGTGTACTGTGTGAAACTAGGCTACATAAGTTATTTCAGGAGCTCCAAAACGGCCTAGTCCATTAGGGTATCGCGAATATTCCTTTGGTCATGACAAAATTTCTGCTACATAAACTTTAAACAGAACAGAATTCCATACAACACAAACTCACTATAACTCACAAAACAAAATCATTCAGAAACAAACTGTAGTAGGTACTTACAGAGCACGTCTCTAACAACAGCCAGGCTGAGCTCGCACTCATCACCAAGCATCGAACACAGAAACTGCTCAGCGTCTACTTCCTGAACGACCTCATTGCTAAACCCTCTGGATTTGGCCCAACCACTCCTCGGGCACGGGCACGGGCTTGCCTTCACGTAATCCTTCCCCAACACCGTCGAAACCGTCCCAGTCACCGCAATAATTCTCTTCTGCTTACTCCCCCTCAAACCCTTCCCGTTCATCACGTTCTCCACAAACCCCGCCTCCACAAACCCCTCCGACGAGCCCGAACCCGACCCCGAACTCGAACTCGAACCGTAACTCGAGCTCGTCGAGGGGTCTTCGGCACCATAGGCGGCTCTTTCAGGATCGCTGTTCGCTTCTCGGTAGGCCGAAACGGCGTCGTCCAGGGAAGCCAAAGAGAAGGTCTCGGATAACTCGTTGACCTTGCTCTTTTCGTCTTTTTCGTTCGCTTCGACGGCTTTGGCGACGGGATCGGAAGCTCGGGGCCTTCTTCTCCTCTTCTTCTGCCTCGCGTTCTTCATCTTTGTATCGAATCAAAGATCAACGGCGAAAATTTAACGATCGGCAGCAATTGAAACAGTGAGGTTAGGTTTTCTCGGAGACTGGAAAACTGGATAGCCGACGAGGATGAAAGTGAAATAGAAAGTCGGGAGTTTGGGTGGTTTTACAATTTCTGTAAATAACAGACGGGCGGTGGGGGTGGGGTCGTTGAGACTGCGGAGAGGGATTCTTCATTGTTTGACAAAGAGTAAAAATGTAAACGATGCACCTTATAAAGAAAGAGAGAGAAATCCCCAAGTGTTCTGTTGGTTATTGACTTATTGTTGGATATTATTTTTTTTAAAAATAAATTATGGATATTAATTTTTTTAATAAAAAATATATAAAAAAAATACTATGGGTCAATATTTGGTCAATATCATATTACAAATCAATAACTAGATTTATAAACTTATGTAGACTTCACATAAGTCAATGGTAGACCCTACAAATTTAATGATTAATATATTGAATTGAACAAAAATTTCCTTCAAACCAGTATGAAGGAAATATCTTAAAACTCATGTAAAATAGTGTCAAGTGTTTATAAATATTTAAAAGACACATTAAATTTAATCTAAATTAATAAACTGATATTAATGAGGTTAAGAATTTAATATGCATTTTAAATATTTATAGACACTTGACACTATTTTACATAGTTTGAGGATATTTCCTTCATACCAATTTATAAGAACTTTCTGTCCTAATTGAATTTGTATGAGAATATGAGTCAAATATAAAGAACTTATTGACTTATAACATTGATAAAAAAAAAAAAAAAAAAAAAAAAACTATAACTCTTCTTCTCTTAAAAAAATAATACTCACGTAGAACTAGAAAAACACAAAAGATAATATATAACATTTCTCTAAAAAAAAAAAGGGGATTTCTTTTCGTAAATATATGAGAAAGTGTTTTAACCGACGCGCTTTCAAGGAATCGGTGGGCCACGCTCAATCATTTGTTTTGTTTGTGTTGGGAATAGTGCTTAATACTTATCTTCTTGGCCAGGTACTTATCTTCTTTTTTTTTTTTTTTTTTAAAGGTAAACTTTGAGGCTTTCATAAATTATAGTATGACTTTTAAAAAAGATTTTTTAAAAAAAAAAAATTGTACGAAAAAGTGAAAAAAAATAATGATTTTTTTTTTCATTTAAATAGTAATTAAAAAATAATTTATGTGACATAAAAAGTAAAAATATGTGAGAGTTGAATAACTTTTTTTTTTGCCTTAGCCAAACAAGGCCTAAGTCTCGCACCCTTTACAGTTTTCATGTTTTATGCTTTTATAGTTTTATTCGATGCATGTGCATATATTGACCTTTAATCAAAAGGCGTCGGCTAAAGCCTATAGTTCCTGTCTATTGCGCGTCTCGTCCTTGCATTATATATTCCATGAAGATATAGAACATGACAATTCCTCAGTTTTAAAAAATAAATAAATAACAAATAAGGAAGGATGATGCAATAAATTTTTAATGTAATCTACTCTTTTACCCTCTATTTATATATATATCCTAATAATTTTAGGATTAGGAATTGTAGAATTGTGTATCATGTAAGGATTATGTGTCCTAATCTTTCTCTATTGCCAATTCTAGTCTCTATTTCTTTATTGTGAGTTCGTTAGTGATATAATATAAATAGTCATTTTTATAATATAAAACTGATGATATTAATTTTTATAGGGGTAACTTCACTTTAGACCCTTGAATTATCACACGATTTGACAAGCCTCCAAACTTTAAAATCTCTCAATTTAAATCTTTGAACTTTTAATTGTAGTCAATTTGAACCCATCTATTAGATTTAGCGGTTAACTTCTAAGGGCAATACCTAAAAAGACCAAAATATCCCTAATTTTCTTTAAGAAAAAAAGATAAATTTGAAATTTTATAAAAAGTCAGGGGTATAAACGTCATTGTCTCACTTTTAACATTTAAAATCTGACCAATGTGTTCAAATTGACAGCAACTGAAAGTTTAGGGATTTAAATTAAGAGGTTTTGAAGTTTGGAGGACTTGTCAAATCGCGTGGTAATTAAAGAGTCTAAAGTGAAGTTATGCCTAATCATATATACATATAAAAGCCAAATCACTCTTAAAAATGCCTCAATATTGCGACATGTAGCATGAACCCTTTTTATTTTAATGTTGAACCAGTTTTTTAAAGCATAATTTGTGAACTAGTTTTTTAATAGTGAACCGGTTAAAAACAATCATTAAATTAGCGTAGTTAATAGCATTTAATTATATTTCAAGAGTTTTCCATATATAAATTATTTTATAAATTAAGTATTATCAATGCCCAAATCAAATAAGGAAACAAATAATACAAATCAAATCATATATCATATATAATAGCCGAAACCTTCTTTGAAGTGCCTTCAAATCACGACATGTGATGTGAACTCATTTTTTTAAAGACTAAACTGATTTTTTAACTCATTATTTTAAAAGGTGAACAGTTAAAAATTAAAATATGTCCATATTTTTGTTCTATCTCTCTCAACGTCTCTCTTTTTTCTCTTTTTTTTTTTTTTTTTTCAAGTCTTTCACTCTCATTCCACATCTCTCTCTCTCTCTCTCTCTCTCTCTCCCCCTCTCCACTTTCCAACGTTAACATCTCTCATCTTTTTTCTCTCCACCTCTTTTTCTTTCTCCACTCTCCAACATTAACAAAAACATAATTTATTGGCCTAAAAATTCAACTTGGAGGTAATTATTCTTCTTAACCTTTTATTTTATTTTTATTTTAACATATTCTAATTTATATAAATTAAACTTGTTGGGAATAAATTCACATTACAAGCCCACCAAATTCTGGGCCCAATGGCCAATGATAGGCCCATGAAGATATTAATTAAATAGCAAGGACTATTTAATTAATTGATAGTCTTATATTCCAATTAGGATAATATTGGAATAAAGACGTCCTACTTATCTCTAGAAGATGACGACTTAAGATTGTCTCTACATGATATCTGTTGAATGTTTATCTTTACATGATAGTTGTTGAGTTCTATCTCAACTCTGGACTCTCAAACCAATTCAAATAAGAAGATCCAGTCCAAGTCTACTTCATCTCTCCGAGCCTATAAATAGGCCCCGACACAAGGTACTAAAGGATCGGAAATATATTGAAATATTCTCACATATTATTGAGTTAGAAACTTTCTGACTTTGGCATCGGAGTGTCCCCGGTTCCCCGGGGACCCCCTTGACAATATTGTCCTTTTTTGTAGTGATTTGAAGTGCACGACGAGGTATTGAAGACCCCAAAGAAAGAGCATCAACCGTGTTGAAAACTGTTCTAATAGTTTGGCGCCGTCTGTGGGAACGACTAGTTCGTTTCTCATAAAAAATAAAAAAAAAAAAAAAAATTCATCACGGTGTGCATTGCCATAGCAGATCTGCCTCTTACATCGCAGATTCACCGTTCATTGAAACCCAAACGATCAGCCCGCGGCAGCCATCACTGATCCGCACGATCTGCCGGAGCAAGCCAAGCGACCGGCGTGACCCACCTTGCCGGAGACCCAACGCCGGCGCGACTCATTGCTGTCAAAGTCCCAAACCCGCGACATCGACAAATCTCCACACTCTCACTGCTGCTGCCAGAGATCCGATCACACGGCCTAGACCCGTGACCTCCGATCTCCAGACGCGCCAGAGACCCAACATTGACGCAACTCACACTGCCGGAGACCCAACGCCGGCGTGACCCGCTGTTGCCGGAAGCCCGCAGCATTTCCGATCTCCAAAGCTTGTAGCTCTCTGGGTTGTCGACCTGTCCCGCTGTCACTGTGCGTTGGCTACTGTTCGTAGAAGGAGAAAAAAAAAAAGTGTGCTAGAAAAAAAAGAAAGTGTGCTGCGCAGGAAAGAGAAAAGAAAAAAGAAAGAAAGAAAAAATAAGAAAAGAAAAGAAAAAAAGAAAAAGAGAAAAGAATGAAAAAAAAAAAAAAGAACAAAGAAAATAGGGTAAAGTCCACATATCCCCTCAAACTACCATTCAATTGACAATGTCCCCCTCAAACTTTCAATTGTGACAATGTCCCCCCCAAACTACCAAAACATTGTCAATGTCCCCCCCCAAGACTAGCCATAGGACAAAAATGCCCATATAGATTTCTCAATAAGACAAAAATACCCCTATAAAGTCAAAAAAAAAATTGATTTTTTAAAAACGAAAAATTTTAATTGAAAGATAATATTTATAAAAAAAAACAATTTTTTTTAAACAAAATTTTTTAATTTTTTTTTTAAACTGAAATTTTTATTCTTAAAAAAACCTAATTTTGTTATTTAGTTTTAAAATAACAAAAAATTTCATTTTATTAAACGAAAATTTTATTTTTTTTAAACGTAAATTTTTATTTAAATAAAATTATAAAACAAAATTTTTTTTAAAAAAAAAAAAAATAATTGGCCATCGTTTGGATTTTTTTTTTCTTTTCTTTTTGTTAGTTTTAGGTTTTTTCTAGAAGTTTTAGTTTTTTTTTTTCTTTTTTTTTTTAATTTTACTAAGGGTAATTTTGTCATTGGGGGGAACATTGACAATTTTTGGTAGTTTGGGGGGGACATTGTCACAATTGAAAGTTTGGGGGGAACATTGTCAATTGAGTGGTAGTTTGAGGGGGTTAAGTGGACTTTCCCCAAGAAAATATAATAGCACGTGAAGGCTGTACGTTGGAGGAATTTGGAGATGAAAATTGGCATTTGACAACAGGTTTTTCTTATTCAGTTTATATTCCTGTTCTGATTTAGGAATAGGTTATCCTTATTTAAGTTTATATTCATATTTTGGTTTAGTAATAGGTTATTTTGGTTCAAGTTTATATTCCTATTTTTGCTTAGGAATATGCTATCCTGGTTCAAATTTATATTCCTATTTTTGCTTAGGAATAGGCTATTTTGGTTTAAATTCCAAATTTGGTTTCGATTGGTTGTGAGCATAAGGTAATTCTTATTCCAAATTATTACATTCCGGGGATACTCTATTCTGAATAAAAAGAACCAGGTATATCACTCCCGGATATGGAAAAGGAAGAACCGGGTATATCACTTCCGGATATTTCAAAGAAGAACCGGGTATTTCACTCCCGATATTTTAAAAAAGAACCGGGTATATCACTCCTAGATATGGCAAAGGAAGAGCCGGGTATGTCACCCCAGAAATGTCACCATCGGAGACAAGGAGAAAACCTTGGTTAAAAACAATTAACGGGAGACAACCCGGTAAAAAACAAGAAAACTCATTCTTGGCAACAAGGAAAAAACCTTGGGCAAAAACAAAGATAGGGAGACAACCCTCTAAAACAAGGACAAGAAGAAAACCTTGGGCAAAAACAAGGATAGGGAGACAACCCTCTAGAACAAGGACAATGAGAAAACATTGAGTAAAAACAAAAAGGGACCCGACAATAAACAAGGGCAAGGAGAAAACTTTGGGCAAAAACAATCAATGGAAGACAACCCGATAAAAAACAATGAGCTACCCCAAGACAAACAGGGAACAAAGGTTAATCTGTTGAAAGACTTGTGAATTATTGTTTGAAGATTATTATGCAAGTCCGGAGCCTACAAGGATATAACAGGCTTAGCCCCCGGGCAAATGAAATAATTGGGGGTACTCTTGACAATTATGAGACAAGGAGACAACCTTAGGCTAAAAACAAGCAACATGAGACAATCCAGTCACAAAACAAGGAATCACCCCAAGGTGAACGGGGAACAAATGTTAGTCTGTTGAAAGACTTATAAATTACTACTTAAAGGTTATTGGGTAGGTGTGGATTATTTTGACGACTTGGAGAGGGACCCGGGCATGATCCCTGGGTATCTCGAAACTAGGACGGGTTTAACCCCGGGCAAAGGATAGAGCTGGGGGGTGCTCCCGAAAATTCAGGCGATGCCAAAAACAAAGCTGAAGAGCTCCAACTAACGAGCTCAAAGTACACTCACTAGGGAGACACGAGTCTCGGACAAGGTTAAACAACAAGCCGCCAGAAGGCTTTGACTAAATTCCCATTACCCAAGTACCTTGGCTAAGGGAATTGGGGGGTAACTGTTGGGAATAAATTCACACTACAAGCACACCAAATTCTGGGCCCAATGGCCAATGATAGGCCCATGAAGATATTAATTAAATAGTAAGGACTATTTAATTAATTGATAGTCTTATATTCCAATTAGGATAATATTGGAATAAAGACGTCCTACTTATCTCTAGAAGATGACGACTTAAGATTATCTCTACATGATTTCTGTTGAATGTTTATCTTTACATGATAGTTGTTGAGTTCTATCTCAACTCTGGACTCTCAAACCAATTCAAATAAGAAGATCCAGTCCAAGTCTACTTCATCTCTCCGAGCCTATAAATAGGCCCCGACACAAGGTACTAAAGGATTGGAAATATACTGAAATATTCTCACATATTATTGAGTTAGAAACTTTCTGACTTTGGCATCGAAGGGTCCCCGGTTCCCCGGGGACCCCCTTGACAATATTGTCTTTTTTTGTAGTGATTTGAAGTGCACGACGAGGTATTGAAGACCCCAAAGAAAGAGCATCCACCGTGTTGAAAACTGTTCTAACAAAACTAAAAGTAAAAGTCTTATGTTTTAATTCATTTGAATGTTTATGGATTTTTTTTTTTTTTTTTTTTTTTTGTGTAATTTACTCAGATTTTCAAGCATATTTTTAAGTGTCTTTTTTTTTTTCTCTGCTTTTGAAAGCAATATAAGACAAATCGATACTAACTTAAGCACCAATACACTTGACAATATATCAACCTCTTTTATTTTTTTATTTATTTATTTATTTTTTTCGCTTTTGGAAGTATTTTTCATATAAAAATTCTTTCAGAACACCAAACCGATAATTAAGTAACGAATTTGATGTGAAATGATTTATTTGATTGAATTAAATGTTGAATGAAAAAAATTTCTTTTATTTTGTATTCCTAAAAAAAAAACAGAGTTTGTTTATTTTGCTTTGTATTTTTTTTTTATTTGGAATTATATAGGTTTTATTTGTATTGAAATAAGATAGATGATTATTTGATTGCATTAAATCTTGATTGAAAGATTTTATTTTATTTTATATTCATAATTTTTTTTTTTTTTCAAATGTTTAGAATTAATTGAATTTTATTTGTATTTAAATATAACCTTTAGCAGGTCTTTTTATTGAAAGAGCCATGATTAATTTTTTAACATGACTATTTTAGCCTGTAATAAAAAAAGAAAAAAGAAAAATGAAGATGCGTTTATTTGATTGCATTAAATATTGAGTGGAATGTGTGCTTTATTTTGTATTAAAAAAAAAAAAGAGAAAATTTTATTTATTTTACTCTATATTTTTCTGAACTAATTATAACTTTATGGGTTTTATTTGTATTGCAATATAATAAGTATCACATGAACAATATCAGAGTTTCCTACTAATTTTCTATTAATAATTGAATAACTAAGGCTCCGTTTACTTCGACGTAAAATGGTTTTCGTCGAAAAATATTTTCAGGGAAGCCATTTTCCCTAAAAAATATTTTATGTCGAAAACATTTTAAGGCGTTTATCACGCACACGGAAAAAAAGAATATAAGGAAAAAATGCAAAATTTATCATTTTGGTTTACTTGATTTGCAATTAGCTCTCTATGATATCACAAGTGAACCTAAGGAGGTATATATGTTAAAAATTAATTTAGTCTCAATAGTCGAATTACATGCCAGAGTCAATAAAATTGTGACACGTGTCTTATTTAATTAAGTCATTATCATACTAACAAAATTAGTTAAATCAATGGACTAATTTTTTTTTTTGTTTTTTTTAATACCACATGGAACTAATTGTAAATAAGATAAATTTAAATTCCACAACTAGATAAAGATAACCCTTTCCTTATTCAATTAGGAAAAAAAAAACATAACCCAACTTCTCAAAATAATATCCAATCAGAATAATATTAAAAATATTTTTCAAAAAAATAGGATTAAGTGGATTTATCCGAAATTGATTTTCAAGAAAACAAAAAAAAAAAAAACTAGAGCCGTATGCTAATCTAGTCGGTGGTTTATGTTAAACCGACTTAAGGTAGCTATATATACAAGCGACTCTGCTCACATCAAATTTGTCCACAGCTCACATCAAATTTCTTCTTTGCTCCCAAATTTCTTGATCAATGGATGCGATCCAATGGTTCAAGATTAAATTTCTTGGGAGAGGATCGTATGGTACGGTCCACCTAGCAAAGTCCAGAAACAGGTATGGTTCTTCTTGGTTAATGGCAGTGAAGTCTGCGCCTATTGAGCGCTCTTCTTCGCTGATGAAGGAGGCGCAGATTCTCCAAGAATTCGTCAATTGTCCTCAAGTTGTTCGTGGGTTGGGGTTTGATGTCACCCTTGAAGGCGGCTTATGGTTCTACAATTTATTTCTAGAGTATGCACCGGGAGGCACTCTTCATGATTTAATCCGAAGGAGTGGAGGAAAGTTGGATGAACGTGACGTTATAAAATTTACTCGAATGATACTCAAAGGCCTTCGTTGCATCCACGAAAAGGGTTACGTTCATTGCGATCTCAAGCCAGAGAACATTCTTGTTTTCCCTTCTCCAGACGGCCGTGGAAGCAGCGTCAAGATCACCGACTTTGGGCTGTCCAAGATTCCCGGAGATTTAAACGAGCTCGTGACAAAAAGGTACGAGTTCCGTGGAACACCGCTTTACATGCCCCCAGAATGTTTTCTAGTCGGTGAAATCAAAGGTAGTTTGGATATATGGTCTCTCGGTTGCGTCGTGGTTGAGATGATTACCGGAAAGCGAGTGTGGGATTGGACAGGCGGCGTGGGTGGTTTGACGGCTCAACTTATTACGGAGGCGCCCAAAATACCTGAAACCATGTCCGAGATTGGGAAGGATTTCTTGCGGAAGTGTTTTACAAGGGACTCAAGTGACAGGTGGACCGCAGAGATGCTACTGCGTCATCCGTTTATCCTTGAGACTGATCAAGGTCCGCCGCCATCTACAAGAGCTGGCCTTGGTTTTTCTGTACCATCAAAGAACCTGCCTCCTCTTCCTCATGGGTTTTCTTCCAGAAGAATCCTTGCATAACTGCGATCTAGATTGACTTATCAGTGTGTTCTTTACTGTTGTACCACCTTGAATATTTTTTGATCTTTTAGAATAATGATCAAATCATTCCTTGTAATTTCTTATTATAAATGAAGTTGAAGTTTTCTTTATTCAGATTACTGTTTTCTTGTAGAAATTCTATTCATTTGTATTTCTCTGCTTCAGTGAAATTAATAACTTGTTCATCCAATTAAGAAAATATATATCATATGAAATTAATAACTTGCATGCATGCATGGTCTTTGGTTTCATATGACCTTCTCTGTTTCAATGGCTTGCGTTGAACAAGTGGAAAAAAACAGAACAAGCCAATTAAAATGAAACTCAATAAATTAACCACCTTAAAAACCCACCTTGTTAAAAATTGAATAATCATAGGTTGCATTTGCATCAGCCTTTGGCGATCAAGTTATTGCACTCCTTCAATATTGGTTAGACGTACAATGACACATCTCCTCTGTTGCTTTTGGTTCTCTCTAAATTAACCTTAATTAGCACAGGAAATTACAATGAGGTTAATTTCATGGCAGGGACCAATCTAAATGCAAGCATACCACATTGTGTGTCTTGTTTGCAAAATTGCAATTCCCCTGCCCACAGAGGATGAGAGAGCAGGGAAATTGTAGAAAAAAATTGGGAGAGAGGGCGCCATGAAATTGATTCAATGCCACACCCACATTTGTTCTCCTTTAATTTTCCTCATTGAAAAGGGGGAAGGCCGGAAGGGAAAAGCTAGCTCTTGTTCTGCTTTTCTCACTAGGCATGGGCCATATGCAATTGGTGCACAGGATCCTTGAAGAGCCCAAAGGCTGATGCATGTCCATGACACACCTTCTAGGCTGCTATGGAGCTGTTTTTTATTTTTTGATGAACACCTAACAGAAGGCCCTGAACCCACTTCAAGGCTCGTGGCTTGGGCTCAAGGGCTTTATGGGTCAGCTGGCCAGCAAGAATTAGGTCCATTTGTGACCATCAACATTGTTTTCACAACTGGGAAGTTTTTTTTTTTTTTTTTTTTTTTTGAAAGGCACAACTGCGAAGTTCAATGCAGCCAACCTTGCCATCTTTGGCAGAAATGCAGCTTGGCAACCGCCAAGTGAGATGCCAATCATTGGTGGGATTGACTATCCTTTCCAGATCGGGATATGGGTAACTAGCAATTTGCTGCTTGGATTACTAAGATATGTATGTGAGAAAATTTTTGAGGCGTACTGACCCCAACCAGTGGGCGGGTTGCTTAAAACTTGTTCAAGCAAGTAGATCCTAGAAAGACTTTTTTTGTTTGTAGCCAAAATTGCTAGCAAATTCAAATAACAAAATTGTATTCTTCGTCATTTTGACTTTAAGATCTCAATTTTCAATTTGATATATTTGAGACATAGAAATTGAGTATATTCTAAATTCAATACCTTTGTCAGCTTTTCTCCAAATAAATAACATAAATGAAATGAAAATACAATTATTCGCCATGATAAACAAAATTAAAAACAAAGAATCAAAAAATAAAAAAAACTATGGGTGACATGACCAATGATGGCTAGGTCATCTCCCAATTACTCACAGGAGTAAGAGTTCTGAAGTTTTCAAGCTTCTTTTTGGTTTTGCAGTCTCCCCCAGGTTTTCGACAGGGAAAGGTGGTGAATCGGTTGAGCACATTGTGGAGATCCCTTCTGTTTACAAGTGGGAGATGATGAACAGGGCTCTTCAAGCTGCTGCTAGAGGAGGAAATTTGAAGGTCTTACAGGACCTTCTTTCTGATTGCTCTGATATTTTGGCTTACAGAGATATTCAGGGCTCAACTATCCTACATGCAGAAGCTGGCAAAGGGCAGATTGAGGTGAGACTCTTTGCTACTATGTGCTCCTGCAACCACTTCCTTTTTGCTCTTGTGCACCAGTTTTTTGTTGTTGACTAAATCATTCATCTGTTGGTACTTTACTACTGTCCGTATAGAAGCTTATTTCCATTTTTCCACTAAAACAATAACGTGGGTGGTTAAAAAACGCATCATGATTTCTAATGCAAAATCCTTTCATTTATTTATCTTGCTTTGAGTGATTCAGTCACCTTAAATTGCTGATTGTTCCTTTACCATACCTACTTAATGATGATATGTGATCATGGAAGTGAAGCTTGAGCAACAGGATACGAAATGCTTGAAATAATCACAGAAACTTTTGAACCCTTTCTAGGACCTAGAAGCCCACCAGGAAGTAGCTTCAAACTCTCAATTATCAGCCTTATTGAAATCCAAACCACCTCTCTCCTTTCCCAGGCTTATGCTCATCCAAATATTGTAAATGCAGTAGGTCACCAATCATGTACCTATGAATTGCTAAGAAGTTTAATCCCTTGTCGTCTCTTGAATGCTATAAATGTTGGCTTTCGCCTTTTAGTGGCTCAGCGGATGCCCCTTCTATTGGATAAGAAAGGCTGCATGCACTAATCAGTTAACCTGAACAAAAATAGGTATTGTATCAATAGCATGTATAAACTCTTCTGCATGCACTATTTCATCTTAAAGTTCATTTCTCCTCCATAGAGTTGTGTCCCAGGTTGAAAATGAATCAGATAAGAGTAAACATGCAAACATAGATATTTCTTATAAAAAGGCTCTTCCCAAAATCCTGCTTTCCAACTCTTAGATTTGAGTTTACCACACAAAGTAGATGGCGGCAGATGCATATTAAGTTTGCTTGCGGTATGAAATAAATTCAATAATTCTAAACCTTTATCGATATCTGCAAAGCTCTGATTTAAACTAAAAATATTGGCCCACATGAGGTTTCCCCTTACATGGTGCACCTGTAGGAAAAACGTTTCTTTGTTTTCCCTCTCTCTCTCTCTGTCTCTCAAATTCAACTATTGCAACGCTCTCATCATTTCACTTCAAAAAATATAATCTTGCTATCTTGTTATTAATGCAGGTAGTTAAGTATCTAATAGCATCCTTTGATATTATCAATGCCACTGACCATCAGGGCAATACAGCATTGCATCTGGCTGCTGACAGGGGCCAATTATCTGCAGCTGAAGCTCTAATATCTGCATCTCCTTCATCCATCTCTCTGAAAAACTGTTCAGGAGAAACTTTTCTCCCTAAGGCTGTGTCTGGTTTCTAGACGCTATTTCCGGAGGCTAGACCGACAAATTGAGCTTATGAAGCAGTTGGTATGTGGGAACCTTTTCACCATGAAAGATGTCATCAATGCCAAAACTAATGATGGAAGGACTGCTCTTCACATGGCCATCATCGGAAACGTTCACCCTGACCTTGTGAAACTTATGATGACCGCTCGATCAATCAATGTGAATGTCCATGATGTAGATGGCCTGACGCCACTTGATTACCTTAGGCAACAGCCACATTCTGCGTCATCAGATATACTAATTCGACAGTTGATTTCAGCAGGAGGAATATTTAGCAGTCAGGATTATACTGTAAGAAGAGCAATTGCTTCCCGCATAAAAATGCAAGGTAATGGTAGCAGTCCTGGAACTTCGTTCAGAATCTGTGACACAGAAATATTCTTGTATACAGCCTACAGGCATTGAGAATGCCTCAGATGCAATTGCTGAACAGGGTAGTGCAGGAATGAGTTCATCGTCGATAGAGTTAAGTCCACACGATTCAACCAATGAGCACAACAGCTCACTAACTAACAAGAAACCAGATTCTGTGAATACTACAGGACAACGACTGAAATCTGTCCTTCTATGGCCCCAGACGAAAACAAAGAAACCTAAGGTGTTCAAAAAATCTATCAATGAGGAGGGTTCAGGGAATCATACAAGAAATGCAACAGTTCAGATGATACTCCAACCCCACTTAGACTAAGATTTTTGAAGCCTTCATCACTTCCTAACAACAAACAGACACTTTCTGTGAGGAGTAATCAATCGAGTCCATCTGCCAAGAAAAGATTTGCTTTAGGGCTAGTGCATGGTGTTGTACAGGCCATGCCGCATATTTCCGTGCCACGCCGAGCTCGTTCAAGTTCATTCCCAAAATCATCACTTTCTTCACCTAATTCGTTGGATAAACAAAAAGGTGTTCTTGTTGAAGATGATGTGGCAGGACCATCTTGCTCAAATCAACTATTTACTGATGGAACACCAAATTCGATTAAACAAAGCTCCACTAGTAAGAGTTTGAGGAGCCAGTATTTCTGTTGTGGTACAGCAGGCGTATCTGTGAAAGCCCCAGCAAGCACGCAGTTGCAACAGCAATGCCAGATTTATAAGTGTCCCGTTGTTTCAGTGGCTTGATTCACTTGAAGAGAAGACTTGGGTATGGTGATGCAGGCCTCAAACGGCAGAAAATAATTATTTGTCATGAAACCATGCCAAAAAAAAAAAAAAAAAAAAAAGGCACTAACTTGATTTGCAATTAGCTCCCTATGATAACACGAAATATTTTCAAGGACCCAACTGGGACTTAACCAGGACCCGCCCAAGACCTAGCCAGGACCCGCCTAGGACCCAACTGGGACCTACCCTGTACTTGACTGGAATTCCGCCGGGACTTGACCAGGATCCACTCGGGACCTGACCGGGACTTGCCCGAGATACGCCTAGGACCTGACTGGGACTTGATCGGGACCCGTCCGGGACTTGCCCGGGAC